>NW_027185655.1:75725009-75755176 GCF_028583685.1 Petaurus breviceps papuanus
CCCCCCCCCCACCCCGGGTGAAACGCATGCCGGGCTCCAAGCTGCATCCAATCAGAGCTGCAGCAGTGAGCACATCATCCTGTTCTTCCCCAGTGATTTGCTTGCTGGCGCCATTGAGAGCAGTGCCTCAGAGGAGAGCTGAGGCAGGACAACATAAGCCCTCCCCTGAAAATAAGCCCTCTGGCGTTTTTCTTTCCAAAAAAAATAATGACAGTGTCTTATTATCGGGGAAACACGGTAGGTAGATAGATAGATAGATAGATAGATAGATAGATAGATAGATAGATAGATAGATAGATAGATAGATAGATAGATAGATAGATAGATGGATAGATGGATAGATGGATGGATGGATGGATGGATGGATGGATGGATGGATGGATGGATGGATGGATGGATGGATGGATGGATGGATGGATGGATAGGCAGATGATAAAGTAGATAGATGCACACATAAACGAGTCTGTGTATGTATGTATATGTGGAGACAGAGAGAGATGCACCAGGAGGCACTTAGGGTTAGAGTTTTATTGCCACTTGAAAGAATCATAATAGAAGCATAATTTAGAGATGGAAGGAACCCTACAAGTTATCTAATACAAACCTTGCATTTTATAGATGAGGACATTGGAGCCTAGGAAAAGAGGTTAAGTGACTTGTCCAGGGCCATGTAGTTAGTGACAGTATATACCACAGACTATTCCATCATAATTCACTACTTAAAGTTTTTTCATTCTGACATCTTTAAGAATTGGTTTTCATTGAAGCAAGGGACAATGGCTAGGATAAGTAGGGTTGTGGGGTCAAGTCAACAAGCAGAAGCAAGAAGAATGATAGTCCCTGCCCTCAAGGAGCTTACACTCTAATGGGGGAAGGTAATACATAAAGATAAAGGGCACATAATAAGGGTAATCCTTGATATTTACGTAGAATTTGAAAATATGCAAAGCAAACACATGTCATTCTGTCTTTACAACAGCTCTGTGAAGTAGCCATTTCATGTGTAATTTTCTCCAGTTTTACAGATGAAACCAGTACTCAAACTGACCACCTTCCCTAAGAGCAAAAAATAAAAGAAAATGAAACCATATTCAGAGTGGAAATCAAGCATATTTTGGGCAGTATATTGTGACAGTTTCTCAATAATTCACAACCTACTGGCACTTCTGATACAGAGCTCTAACTAAAATAGTGTGAAACCCAAAACCTTTTGTTTTCTTTCCCTATTATTATTCCAAACTTAGAAATGGGCATTTTTCATCCCCACCTTAGCAAAAAAGATTGGGGTTATTTAAAATCCTTGTTATGCAATTAAACATATCTTTCTAAAAATGCATTTTATTGTCTTTTGATATTTTGATTTGTATTGTCACAACATCAGAGGAATTCCAAAGAAAACAAAAACAATAAAAAAAAAAAACCTCTTAGGGGTGGCTAGGTGGCGCAGTGAATAGAGCAAGGCCCTGGAATCAGAAGGACCAGAGTTCAAATTTGACCTCAGACACTTAACACTTACTAGTTGTGTGACCTTGGGCAAGTCACTTAATGCCAATTGCCCTACCTTCCCTCTTCCAAAAAGAAAAAGCAAAAAAATGAAACAAAAAAACCCTCCTACAAATACATTCCTCCCTTATAACAAGGAATAACCATTAAGCAAAAACACTGGCTCTGGTGCCTGATCTGCCAGTGTAGCTACCATGTTGCCCAGGCAGTCTCCCATGTCAAATACTGGCCACATTAGTTGTCAGATATGGGTACTGTATGGGTGTATGCTTAATGTCTTTTCATCTTTCTTAAAGTCATCTATTTTGATTTCTGTGATTACTATATTATTGGGACACTTCAATATGAAGTTTTAGAAATGTTAAAGACCTTTCATAAATAGATCTATAGACAAATACAGTAATATTTTTTTAAATGTTATATTTCAAACTTAATATAGCAATAAAAATAAACCGAAAACATAGCATTCTTGTTGAACATTTCTTTTGGTCAGTTATAAGTCTGATGTTCTTCACTTTTAGAAAACATATGTGAAAACCTAAAACTGAACTTTCTTGTTTGTCTTTCATTTGTGTGTGATTTCATTGATATAGGGAAACTCCCTCCACTGATACAGATCAGCAGCTGTTCCACAACTTAGAGAATTGCCTGTGATGCTGAGAGGCTGTGACTTGCCCAGGGTCACAGAGCCCATATGTGTCAAAGTCAGTCTTGAACCCATCTCTTCTAGACTCAGAACTTCTGGCCCTTAATTCTTTTTTTTTTAACTTTTAACTTACTTTTTAAATTGTTCAGCATTTATTATTTTCTTCCTACCAACTTTAAAAAATAAAAACCCTTGTAACAATAAACATAGACAAACCAAACCAAAAAAAAAATATCCTATATTGGTCATGTCCAAACATGTGTGCATATATATATTGGTTTATCACCTTTGTCAGTAGATGAGCAGCATTCTAGAATACTGATTGGTCATTGGGTTAATTAGTTTTCCTTAATTTAATTCCAACCAACTGCAAGGTACTTATGCCTTGATATGTTTCACTGAAGTTCTCCCTGGTTACTTTACCATGGTGTAGAGGTAACTAGATTCTTGAAGACTGTGCCAGTCAGACAGAGGCTGTGGTTTGTTAGTTATTGTTCAGTCATATATGCACTCTAAGCACTGAGCCAACCAGCTGCCCTTCTGTTCATTAAGATTGGTTGGTGGTTATCCTTTGTTCTGGAGCAGAACCAAGATGACATCACTAGGTTAGAGTCAAATTACAGTGCCTAATTGTGGTTGATCTGATTTGAGCTCAGAATGGTAATAGTTCGTGTGAACATTTGGGGTTGGTTCTCTAAATCTGCACATCTCACCTTTCTTTTGAGCTATCTCAATTCTTTGCTCATAGAACACAACACCTTTGATGAGGATATGCCATGCTGGGCAGTTCTATGCCAATGTCCCCCATGTCATGCAATCAATTCCAAAGTTCTTAAGAGAGAACTTGAGAGGATCCTTGTATCACTTCTTCTGACCATGTGTCACCACGTGCTTGCCTTGTGTGAGTTGTGTTGGTATACTCCAACAGTAAATACTGACATCTATTATCACTTGTAATTGTTCAGGGAAGAAATCTGACTGATGAGTATTTGTTGGGAAGCATCTGTTGTTTCAAATGATTTATCAATAGAAAGGACAAAGGCCTTTAATTCCTGTTGATAGATGTTATGGGAATTTAAGATCTTCCCCACCCCTAGGCCCTTTGATAGGCTTAAGTACACCTAGAGCCTGTGGGGGGAGGCTTGTTTTTGAGGAGATACTTTGTGATTGGGCAGTGGGTCAAGAGGGTTGTGACATTCTCTGAGCCAGGAGAAAGCTATGTAAACCCTGATGTGAGGCTTTGTTTTGGGGCTCACTTTGAGAAGTGTTGTGTAATTTGACCAGACAAGACTCTGGGCAGCAATCGAGCTCCCGGGCTTTGAAAACCCAGATGTTAATGCTTCCCTCTCTGGTAACTGTGACTAGGTATGGATATGATGGTCAGACAATTGGAGGCCTGTTTGCTTGAAATGTTTCTCTGTCTTCTTGTAACTTCTGCTTGTAACCTGTCTGTATACTCTGAAGTTCAGGGTGCTGACTTTTCCCCCTGAACTAGATAAATGATATGTTTGATTGATTAAAGCAAGATTGTTAACCCATTGTGAGTTGCTTTCCTTTGGAAAAACAGATCTAAGAACCTATGTTGGCAGCCACCCTGGGGATGCTGGGGTGCTTGCCACTATGATAGAACAAAGACTTATTGAAAATAATTAGTAAGAAGGTAACTGAGGGTGCATTGAGGAGATGGCTAGGTGGTGAAGTGAATAGAGCACAGGCCCTGGAGTCAGGAGGACCTGAGTTCAAATGTGACCTCAGACACAACATTTACTAGCCATGTGACCTTGGGCAAGTCGATTAATCCCAATTGCCCTGCCCTTCCCCCTCCAAAAAACAACAAAAAAGAGAAGGTAACTGAGAAAAGGTTGAACTGAGTTGGCTTCCTTACCCTTGTGACAGGGAAGAGCTACAAGACTCTTATCCTATTGTCTAAGTAGGGCTTCCCTCTGCAATGTTCAGTAGGGTAGAAAAATGAGTCTTGAATTGTATTCTACCTCTACTTTTGTCTCACTGTACTATCTGTAGTGGGGAAGTGGGGTAGGGGTAGGGAAGACTGGTCCTTGTCTTAATTTCATCCAGCCCACAAAAGTAATGCCAGGACAAGATCCTCCATTCAATGTGATACAATGGGATATATGTTCAATGAGCAATTGTTGTTGAGGAAAGAAATAAAAATATATCTCCTCTTTCCATCATTGTTACTGGTATGTTAAAGGAAGTGTGGTTTGTACCTCTTTTTGTATATCCATGATGATGCATCTGTGAGTGTTTCCTGGTCAAGGAAACAGGAAGATCCAATGAACCTTCCAATGGACATTTAGGGAGGTCAAATTTCAAATTATTCGATATAGAGTGTAGCCAAGGCAGAATTTATCTTAACTAAGGGTAGGTCTCCAGCTAGGTGGAGCGGTGGATACTGTACCAAGCCTGGTGTCAGGAAGATTCATCTTTCTGATTTCAAATCTGTCCTCAGGCACTAATTAGCTGTATTACCTAAGCCTGTTTGCCTCAGTTTCCTCATCTGTAAAATGAGCTGGAGAAGGAAATGGAAAACCATGCCAGTATCTTTGCCAAGAAAATCCCAACTGGGGTCATGAAGTCAGACACAACTGAAAAACAACTGAGCAACACGGACAGGATCATTGTCCAAAGGACACACAAGTTGAGCAGATGTACTGTATATATGGATTTTATGTGAAGTGAACTAGAGGGAGCAGTATATTCCTTTTATAATTTAAATGGCACGTCATGTTCAACATGTTAGTATAGCAGTGTAAATTTATATTCAGCATGTTCAAACCACCACGTTGGGTTGGGTCTCTGTGTATGAGTATCCTATTCCAGTGTTCTGTATAGGTATTCACCTGTGCTTATTAATTTTTCTCTTCTAACCCTTGGCTTCTTAGTCTTTTATTTTTTTTGTTTTAAAGGCACTAAAGATTTTTTTTTAATCCCCCTTTGACCTACTTAAAAAAAAAATAACTCAAGAAGCCAAAACTTGAATAAAGAGCCTTTTGTTGAAGAATAATCAGACTTTCTATGGGAACATTACTTGGAGCTGTGGAGCAGAAACCATTAGGAATACGAATACTGGGTATCTAATTGCTCCATTAACTCTATGGTGCAAATCAAGAATCAAGATGCTCGGAACATAAATTGGCCCTAGCCAACGGCCAATGAAAAAAGCACTTACTAGATGTTTTGGCAGAGGAGGGGGAGGCCTAGGGGAAAGCAGCAGATCCTATTGACTCAGTACAAAAAGTAAATGCAAAAGACAGTTTCTCAAAATTGGGCCTAATAATATGAATCAGGAGCTTGAAATGTGCACTTAGTGGTCTAAAACTGCTCAGCTGTAATTGCTTAATTATACTTAAATAATGGGTTCCCAATAATCAGGGGAAAGAAATCCAGGCAAAATGAAATTGCTTTTATCACAATTACAGTAATTTTGTAAACTATTCAAAATGTATCATTTCATAGAATTAAGAGATTAAAACGTTAACTTTATGCACTGATTCATGACTATAGAAAGCAAGCAGTGCTTATTATTGTGGGCAATGCTTAGCCTTCATGGTAATTTTTCCCTTTTTGTTTATTCCCTGAGAGATGAGGAGCCTAATCTTTACTGTCTCCTATGGAAACACTAAGGTTAGAGTGAGTGCCCCAGGCTGATTTCATAAGAGCTTCATGCCAAGCTTATTTCATGCTTTGTCCTAGAAGTGTCAGGGTTCAAGCATGACATTTCTCCCACATTGGACCGGAAAGGAGAATTATCTTGCTTTCATGTTTCCTCCTCAAGATTAGAAAAAAACTACCATTTACCAAATGATTTTGAACAGTCACAAGCTGCTATCTAAATAAATGCCATTTGATGTTTAATCATTGACATTTCTAGCCAATGTTGAAATGGACAAATGAAATGGACATGACAGCAAAGCCAATTATAATTTGATAGGAGTGTTTATTAACCGAGGTCGGTGACTGCCTCCCCAGTAGGGAAGACAGCATCAAATCTTCTGCCAGATGCATTTTTATAGAACTAGGTGTTGCTAATCAACAAAATGTGGTTCCAAGGGGGGTGTAATGCCATTAATGCCATTTCTAGTGAAGCCTCGATTACCTAGCTAAGCCCTGGATACAAACATAAACAGACCTGAATCTGGGGCATGTTTTCTAGCAACACAGGTGAAAAATTTTTTCACTATTGTGGCCTATTAGGTGATTTCTAGGGACCCTGGTAAGGGCCCCTTCTGGCAGGTTTAGGGGGCTTTGGTGTATAATTTCTTATGGGTACTTCAATGTGACTGTTCCTGAAAACTGTGGCTTTAGGTCAAAGTATAATTATTTATTGCCAACTTCAAGTGTATTCAAGCAAAAGAACACCAGGTTCTATAAAAGTGGCCTGGGAACCAAAGCTAATCTAGTGTCTCTTATAGACGGAGAAGTAGGGGATTTTTATCTCAGCTGGCCAATTTATCACCTAGGGCTGCATGACAGAGCATGCTTCCTACTTTAAGAGGCATGTCAACAAGAACTGTCTGCAGGGGATCTACCCAGAGCTGCAAAAAAATAGGTTCCTACCCTCTTTGTGGCATATTTCCATCAAGTAATGAGAATAAAAGATATAAGGATCTTTGCATTAGGAATTAATTACAACTCTGCCTGGGAAATGGTGTGTGTGTGTGTGTGTGTGTGTGTGTGTGTGCTTTTGGATTTGACTTGACTTGGAGGACTTCCAGGAAGACTCCAGGAAGATGAGGAGTAGTCACCATGCCAGGGAACCATCATACTTCCACCAAGAAAAATGGTGGAAACCCTACCAATAAAAAGAGAAGGAGAAAGAGATGGAGAAGAAAGCTATAAAAACAAAGCAAACGGGCAGAAAAAAAACACACTTCACTACCACAAACCAGGAATACAATTCAAATAGTAAAACTTCTAATTATAACAGATTAACAAACTAAATAATCATCGACTGAGTTGTACACTCAGAGAGAAAAGGAACATTCCCCAGACATCCCATTCTCATCGCATAGAATGTTGGCTGGAATGCCTCTAATGGTTCCCCCTGGTAATGGCTATACCTCCCTGATGACTGAGACAGCTGCTATTCCTCCCTGCAAGGGAAGTACTGTCATTATCCCCATTTCACAGTTGAAGAAAGTGAGGCAAAAAGAGGTTAAGAATCTTGCCCAAGGTCACACAACTAGTCATAATCTGAAGCTGGTTTTGAGCTCAGGTCTTCCTGACTACAGGCCCAGATCTCTATCCATTGCATCACCGAGGTGCCAAGTATGTGAGTTTAACTTTAGCAATAATAGTTTTTTATCGAACTAAAAAAACTGATTTTCTCTGAAGTTACTGGCATTTTAAACATGTTTTCTTTGTGTATTTCTAGAGGAAGGAAACTGCAAAATCTGGTTTATATTATGTCTAACATGCACTGAAGTAGTTACCATAAGGAAAGCATATTTATTCTGCAGCACCTTTCCAGCAGGCTAATTACTATTTACTCAGGACTCATATGACAATAATAAGTAAATAGTTTGCATTTGGAAAACTATTGAAACAAAAAGAATTGTCAAGATTGGATCTCAAGATTAAACTAAACCCTTTTCAAACTATTTTGTTTATTTTCTTCTACTCACCAAATACTTAAGCATTTACTATGTGCCAAACACTGCTCATTTCTGAGGAAAATGTGAAGTTTTTAAGTCATTATTCTTATCGTTGTTTTACAATTTTATTGATCCTTTTTTATTTTTATACTAGTTATTTCTTAATATAATACACCCCTTTGAATCCTCACTTATAACTAAGATAAACAATCCATCAAAACTGATCAAAAAAATAATATTCTTTCTTCCCCTCTCTTTTTCCATATTTCTGTGTCTTTATTCCTTCTTTCCTTTCTCTTCTTTTCTCCTTCCTTCTCCCTTCTTTCCTTTCTGTCCATATTAAAATCAAGGACACAATGTTCAGAGTTAGCTGAGCAAAGGGTAAAATTTCCTTCTTCAAACTACTTTAAAAGGAACAAACGACTGAAGGGGAGTCTTCAAATAGAAGACAAGAAATTTTTTTTCTTGTATTTGTATTTATATATATTGTATTCACACGTGAATACTCCCTAATTATAAATGGATCAGTATAGAAGCCAAAAAGTTAGTGATGGATAAGAACTACATATGATGAACAACTTGTTGTCATCTTTGGTTCACCCAAATATTGTGATATTCCCAAATATCTATAGTGCAATAATGATTGATATTTATAATGATGCTGCTGAAAGACTATAAAATTTGGAAGTGCTTTCTGAATAATCAAATAATTTTCAGTATCATTTTGAGTTATGTTTATTATTTATTTATTTATTATTATCTTAATTTCTACAACTCTTGAAAAGATTTGTGATTTCATTGGCATAGTCACTCGCTCCACAGACAAGGATCACAGTCCCTCCCTGCTTCTCTTTGATTATTAGAGATCCAATAAACAAAAATTTCCAGTTAACTAGAATATTTTATTAACCAGAAAAAAACCCAACACCTTGTCTCTACCTTTACAAGTTACAGAGTTTATTGAATTTGTAACGGTCATAGATTGGACAACACTCTCTTAGGGTTTACTTTCCCAACCCTATTCATATTGGCAGGTTGTGTCCCTAGTGGGCTACTGACTACTGCCAAAAGTAGTTTGAGTGACTAGGTGGCACAATGGAATCAGAAAGACTCATCTTCCTAAGTTCAAATTCAGCCTCAGACACTGTGTGACCCTGGCTAAGTCACTTAACCCTGTTTGCCACAGTTCCTCATCTGTAAAATGAACTGGAGGAAGGAATGTTGAATCACACCAGTATCTTTGCCAAGAAAACCCCAACTGCCCTCCAAAAAGCAAAAAAAAAATAAAATTTATTATAACCTGAAAAATCAACATGTGCGGTATTCTTATGAATGAATTCATTCATTCTTATTCACATGTGGTGTTCTTATGAATGAATTAATTACTATTTACCCTGAGCTCATATGACAGTAATAAGTAAAAAGTTTGCATTTGGAAAACTGTTGAAACAAAAAGAATGTCAAGATTGAATCTCAAGATTAATCTAAACCCTTTTCAATGTCTTCATTCATATTCACAGACATGCCAGAACAGTGTAAAATTTGTATCACCTAAAGCACTTGTTCACAACTAAGGTGAAACAAGTCTCTGCTCTGCCTTCTTTCAGCTGTGATACTGCAAATAGGTATTCTTTTCATGGTCTATTTTATGAGAAACATGCTTATGGGGATCACAGGACTTCCCAGACAGGATCAGGGAGTTAGCAGAGACGAACTTCTGCTGTCCACTGCTTCCCTGGGGGCCCTTAGAAAGATCCACATGATATACCCCTTAAAACAGACCCCTCCTCACTGAAAGAACTCAGAAACAGTGTACAGAGAGGGACATTTATTATGCTTCAGGCAAAGAAGCGAGTGTGGTGCTCACAAGGCACACACCCACACTGACATAGAAGCAGGAGTGAGATTCTATAGCTCAATCCTTCTAGGTGGACTTAGAGTTAGTCAAATTCCTCACTTTATTTCCCTATATTCCCTCTGTATATACAGATTACATAGTGAGGATACTTGTGACCAGCCTGACTTCTAAAGTTCCTTCTGAGCTGTTTGCCACACCTACCTTTCTAGTTCCCTCTGGCCATTGTCATAGTTTTCAGGAAGGCCATTGTCTTAGTAAAATAAGATAAATTCGTTTCCCCACAGCTATTTTATTTTTATTTTTTTATTTTATTTATTATTATCTTCCAATAACTTTTGTAGGAGCAAAACAAGATACCCATAATATCCTCTCTTATAATTTGGTGCCATGTTTTTTGCATTTTTGTGCTTTTTATTGGTGATTTTGATGGGGGACGGGATCCCAATAGGTCCAGCAGGAATTATGATCTAAGACCAGAAAACCTGCAGTATCATCTGGAAAGAATTCAAGGTCTCAGGCTTAATTGGAGTGAGAGTTGTAGAAGTTTATTGTTACACTTCCATGAGAAGCGGCAAGAGTCCTTTAGGGGACCTGCAAGTGAGAGGGGTACATGCTTTTACCTTTAAAGGGTAGGGCTGCCAATTGGGAGGGGCCTCAGTGCATAGACAAAGGTCAGAGCTGACCAAGAGGAGCATGTGGATAGATAATTTAGATAAGATTTGGGCCAGGCCTGAAGGAGACAAAAGGCAAGGACAAAGGAGGGTGTGGGCCAGGCCCAGAAGAAATGAAGAGATTAAGAACAAAAGGGGTCACAGGGTGTTGCTTAGGTGGAGTGTGGGATAGGGAGAAGGGGCTGATCTCAAGGGTGGGAAAGGACAAATTGCAGTTACAACTGAACAGACTGGTTTTACAAGTTGGTTTCACAAATTGATCTAGACCCCAGGTACCCCATCAATTTTACTGTTTAAAATAATCTTCAATTGAGTACTAATGTGCTGTCTGATATTCCTAAATAAAAGAAGTTCATGATGTGTCTTATAAAGAAAATAGATTAGATATTTAGATGAGCTTCACTCAGGTATGAGTGGTAGTACTGTTGGCCTTTGTGTTCATTGTCAATAAATCGACAATATGGTTCATTCAGAAGAACGAAGAGGACATTTACTGAACTGTACATAAGGCCACTTGGAAAGTATGGAAATAAATGCTGTGACCAGAAACTTGCAGGAGCCTAACCCAGTATCTCCCGTAGGGTCGATGGTTCAATATTTGTTAATTCAATGTTCAGGGTGACTTTATAAAACATAGCTACTATGAATGATGAGAATTGACTTTCTTCATTCTTGCAATTGATTACTGAAGTACAGCCAAAATTATTCATTATGAAATAAATTAGGTTTATTCAAGAATTGCAAGGATAGTTAAATATCAATAAAGCAATTAGCATAATCAAATTAATAAAAACAACAAAAAATAACTATATAGAGGGGGAGGATGGGGGAGAGAGAGAAAAAGAGTGAGAAGGGGAGAGAGGGAAGGAGGAGGAGAGGGAAAGAGGAAAGGAGACAGAAGGGGAAGGGGAAACAAAGAGAAGAGAGGATGAGTCAGAGAGGAAAGAACAGAAAGAAACAGACAAAGATACAGAGAGAGAGAGAGAGAGAGAGAGAAAACATAAGTGCTTACTTTAAGCAAGGACAAAGAAGTCCCTGCCCTTAAGTAGTTTACATTCTAATAGGAGAAGACAGTAAATGAGGGGGTTATAGAAAGGAGGGGAGGGGAGAAAAAGCAGTGTAGGTCCTAGTTTGCTCGCCATCCAACTCAGTTGTGGGGATAAAAGGGGTGAGAGATAAAAATTATGTGTAGAGGGAGCGTGTTCTAGTAGACAGAATGCTAACTATAGAGTCAGAAAGACTTGGGTTCAAGTTTTACTTAACCTCTCATGGCCCCAGGTAACTTTCTAGGGATCAGAGAGCCAGTGTAGATAGATCTTCATTGGTTGAGGAATTTCTTCATTGAGGACTCCCCACATTGATGAAATCCCAGGTTCAGAAAAAAAGGGGATCACATAATACTCTTAAATGGGAAATGAAATTCAAAACTCTTGACTAAGAATAGATAAGAAGAGATCATTAATGAAAAACAATGTTTTTCTTGTAAAGATTAGGCTGCAGCTTTTTTTTCCTCCCTGGGTTTTGGAGCATCTTCTGGCCCTCACATTCCTCCCAAATGCCAAATTCATTATTCCGGAGAGTGTCTGTGCACCCCACCCCTGTGCCTTTACTTGACCTTGGAACAGGCATGGGTGGGGAGGGGGCTCAATTTTTCCAATTCCCCAGCTATTTAGTGATGGTTTGTGTAAATTTCATATACTGATATCAGTACAAAACTAGGCACAGGTTGTCTGACTGGTACAACCCTGCACTTGATAGTACTGAAAATCCCAGCAGCCCTATAATGGAACTGATGGGGTACCTGGGGTCTAGATCAATTTGTGAAACCAACTTGTAAAACCAGTCTGTTCAATTGTAACTGTAATTTGTCCTTTCCCACCCTTGAGATCTGCCCCTTCTCCCTATCCCACACTCCACCTAGGCAACACCCTGTGACCCCTTTGTTCTTACTTAATGTCTTCATTTGTTGGGGGCCTGGTCCACACCCTCCTTTGTCCTTGCCTTTTGTCTCCTTCAGGCCTGGCCCAAATCTTATCTAAACTATCTATCCACATGCTCCTCTTGGTCAGCTCTGACCTTTGCCTATGCATTGAGGCCCCTCCCATCTGGTCAGCCCTGACAATGGAAGCCCTACCCTTTAAAGGTAAAAGCATGTACCCCTCTCACTTGCAGGTCCCCTAAAGGACTCTTGCCCACTTCTCATGGAAGTGTAACAATAAACTTCTACAACTCTCACTCCAATTAAGCCTGAGACCTTGAATTCTTTCCAGATGATACTGCAGGTTTTCTGATCTTAGATAAGATCATAATTCCTGCTGGACCTATTGGGATCCCGTTCCCCCATAAGAACTATATTCTTTGAGCCTTTAGAGATTCTGGCCACTAGAAAGCCTTTCTTATTTCTGGTAATTATGAATAGGGTGAGTGAGCACTGTTATCTTTCAGTTTGCCAAAACATACAAGATCAGTGGAAGACACTGAGATTGTGTGGTAGAAACATTTCATTGCATTTGAGCAATTGTCATGGTGGATTAGTCATTTTTTACTTAGCCCTTCCCTTCTAATCACCCAGCCAGGACAAGACCAGAAGAGGGGAGCCAGGGTGGTGGTGCAAGCCTACAGACACTACTCTAAAGCCAGAAGTCTCTTAATTCATGTTCAATTTTGAGAATAAACGAAGCCCTTAACAATGAAGGAGGTTTACTTTGGCCTGACACAGAAAAGATCTGTAACAAGGATACTGTGGCATTTAGTTTCTCTGGATTGCTATATCTCATCTCCAACCCTCCATCTGATATGGTGATTCCAGTGGTCTTGGGAACAAATCCACCAAGTCTGAAAGGCCTGGAGTGGGCTTTGTAAATCCCCTACTGCTGGGGAGGTTTGGGTTGGTGAATCACATGAGCTTGGAACTTTTGAGCTGCAGTGGGGCTACAACTAATTGGCTGACCACACTAAGTCCGGCACCAGCTGCCTAAAAATGGACAAATCACCCCAATTTCTGTTCCAGTCAGTACTGGAAATGGGCAGTGAGTGGCTACTGTACTTCCAGACTGAGTGAGACAGAAAGATCTTATTGTTCAGTTGTTTTTCCATCGTGTCTTACTCTTTGTGACTCCCTTTGGGGTTCAACATTTCCTTCTCCAACTCATTTTATAGGTGAGGAAACTGAGGCAAATAAGGTTAAGTAACTTAGCCAGGGTCACACAACTAGCAAATGTCTGAGGACAGATTTGAACTCAGGAAGATGAATCTTCTTGACTGGAAGCCCAGCACTCTATCCAAGGTACCACCACCTAATTGCCCCAGGGAGATCTAGTCTAAAAATTAAAAAATAAAAATAAAAAACAAAGCAAAACAAACAAAAAAACCCACAAAACACAGAGGGTGAAAGTTACAGGAAGGCGGATTTTGACTCACTATGATGATAAATTTCCTAAAAATTAGAGCTATTGGAAAATGGAATGGGCTGCTCCATAGCAGACAGTGACTTCTCCATTATCAGAAGTGTTCCAGTAGATCCTGGATGAACACTTGACAGGGCGTTTGTGAGAGATTCCAGTTTTTTATAGGGTTAGTATAACAACTGAAATGCCTCTAAGATTTGATGACTTTATTGGTCTCTAAAAAGTCTTTCTTTTAGCACGTTAGCGACTCTCCCAAAGAACATTCATACTTTGTCTTCATAGCTCCAAAAGTGGTCCAAAACAAAGTTGTTATTCAACTCAACTTTGTCTTCTGTATTTCTTCTTCTGCCTCCCCTTTCTTTCTATGCCTTTATACTTACCCCCACACACACATATCATATAAACACATGTCCCAGAACCCCCTTCACTGAAGCTTTACCAGAGTTCCCATTCACCATTAAACCTTTCCTGTCTTGTGTCTCATATTCTGAGGACCAGTCCCAATACAATGTCTGGCTAATCTAGAAGAGAAATCTTTGCTTATATGTTAATAGATCTTCCATCACATTATATGTTAAATATATAATTTATTAATATTATCCCAAATGTACAAATATGTATTTTAACAATGGCCTTTTGGCAGCAGGGCATTAACCCAAACCCTTAGTAGTGGAGATTTACAATAGAGGAGATTCCTTGAGGGAGGTTGTCAAGGGATTATGGGGGATGTCAAGGGATTATACGATCTGGTGCCCCTCACATGACTTTGTATGTATCAGACTAACTTTACATACTTCCTCTAGGAATGGATATACAGCTTACTCTCCCAGCTTCAAAAGGTTAAAACAGGAGAGAAAACCAAATATTCAAAACTTCTGAACAAGAGGTATTTGTTTTGTTTTGTTTTGTGAAACTGTCAGACCAACATAAAATATAATTAGACAGACTTTCTGAGTATAAAAAGCTTGTCCCAACATTCCAAAGTAGATTCCTGTAGGAAAGCATCAGAATAAGGTATCCTTATAACAATTAACAGCATATATGACATCACTTTCCCCCAGATTATTTTTTTTCTAATTTTTTTGGTCTTTATTAATTTGTTTACTTTTAGTTTACAAGATTCAATTCCACAATTCCTTGAGTTTCAAATTTTCTCCCCCTCCCTCCCCTCCTCCCCCTTTCCCCCAGATTCTTGAAGCAGACAGTAGGAAAAAAAAGGGGGGACAAGTCCTTACTAACATACCTCTTTTGAAACTGATCTCTAATCTATGCAGGTACAGGTAGCTTGGAAGATTTGCTACCTTAGGGACCCACAAAGGCCAGTTCAGGGGATGTAAGAATCCTATGGGATGGTATAACAGCAGACAAAATCTGGAAGGGTTCTTCATGTTTATTCTTCAGAACCTTCCTACCTATCCAAGCGGTGGGGCTGGTGATGGGGAGAAACTTGGATCTAACATAGAATCTCTTACCTTTGCTCAGGAATATTTTATGTTTCATAAAGACACATACCGTGTTTCCCCGATAATAAGACAGTCTTATTATTTTTTTTTGGACAGAAAAACACCAGAGGGCTTATTTTCAGGGGAGGGCTTATTTTAATGAACATTGACAGCAATTTTAATAAACAGGCAAATGTGAACAAAAAAATGTACCTTTATTCAATAAGCAAATCACTGGGGAAGAACAGGATGACTCGCTCACTGCTGCAGCTCTGATTGGATGCAGCTCGGAGCGCGGCGTGCGTTTCACCCGGGGGACGGTACATACAGAGGGTACCGTAATGTAGCATGTAGCGCAGGGGATCACCTTCACTACAGTAGCAATCTCAATAGGGCTTATTTTGGGGGGAAGGCTTATTTTAGAGGAATTTTACACAGTAAGGGGAGGGCTTATTTTCAGGATAGGTCTTATTATCGGGGAAACACGGTATATGCACAAGCTGACTTTAAAGTATGTAATTTTCCCTTTTTAAATCATGGTGACGGGGTGACTAGGTGGCGCACTGAATAGAGCACTGGCCATGGAGTCAGGAGGATCTGAGTTCAAATCTGGCCTCAGACATTTAACAGAAAAACTATCCATGTGACCTTGGGTAATTCACTTAACCCCAATTGCCCTAAAAAAAAAAATAAATCATGGTGATTTCTCCAATGTGGTTGTAATTTACAGACAGAATTGCAATTTGGAGAAGCTTTTTGTCCTCCCTGGGATGTTATATTTTGTTGGCATGTATAGATGCTTTCATCCCTTAGATGTTTGATGACTTACTCATGTGACTGAAACTCTCATATGAATGTTGTCCCTACACACACACACAACTTCAGCAGACAGAAGAGCAGAACTAATAAGCTACAGTTATGTAACATGAATAGAAATATCAAAATTCCCACATTTGCAATGCCTATCTCCATGAGATCCAGGTGCTTAGAATAAAAAGTAGTCAGAAAGTAAACATAGAGGGAGAGAGAAACAGAGAGAGAGACAGAGAGACAGAGACAGAGACAGAGAGACAGAGAGTTTTCCTTCTTGACTTCCCTCTTGAAGTTCTATTTGTTTGGGTGTTGAGGGATTGTAAATAACTACCTTTCAAAATAATGTCATGCCTAAGCTTTCAGATGAATTAAAGCTATCTAGAGTCACGTGAAAAAAATCTCTTGATTAGAGAAATGCAAATTAAAACAACTCTGAGGTACCACCTCACACCTATCAGATTGGCTAATATGACAAAGAAAATGGTAAATGGAGAAGATGGAGATGGATAAAGGGGGAAGAAAATGATAAATGGAAAAACTGTGACACTAATGCATTGTTGATGGAATTGTGAACTAATTCAACCATTCTGGAGAGCAATTTGGAACTATGCCAAAGGGCTATAAAACTGTGCATAACCTTTGATCCAGCAATAGCACTACTAGGTCTGCATCCCAAAGAGATCATAAAAGAGGGAGAAGGGCCCATACATACAAAAATATTTATAGCAGCTCTTTTTGTGGTGGCCAAGAACTGGAAATTGAGGGAATGCCCATCAATTGGGGAATGTCTGAACACATAGTAGTATATGAATGTAATGTAATACTATTGTGCTATAAGAAATGATGAACATGTAGACTTCAGAAAATCCTGGAAAGACTTATATGAACTGATATTGAGTGAAGTGAGCAGAACCAGAAAAATATTGTATACAGAAGCAGCCACAGGGTGTGATGACTGATTTTGATAGTCTTAGCCCTCTCAGCAATGCAAGGACCTAAAATAATTTCAAATGGCTCATGATGGTAAATAGTATTCACATTCAGAGAAAGAACAATGGAGTCGGAATGTGGAGCGAAGCAGACTATATATTGTTTTGTTTTGTCTTTCTCATGGTCTCTCCCATTCGTTATAATTCGTCTATGCAACATGACTAATGTGAAAATGTTTAATAGGAATGTTTGTGTATAGCCATATCATATTGCATGCTGTCTTGGGGAAGGAGTGGGAAGGAAGGAGGAAAAAATGTAAAACTTATGGAAGTGAATACTGAAAACAAAATAAAGTAATAAATTTTAAAAAAAAGAAATGATAAGCAGGAAGATTTCAGAAAAACATGGAAAAACTCACATGAACTGATGCTAAGTGAAGTGAGCAGAACCAGGAGAATATTATACACAATAACAGCAACACTGTGCAAGGATCAACTTTGATAGACATAGCTCTTCTCAGTAATACAATTATCTAAGACCATTCCAAGGGACTCATGATGGAAAATGCTATCCACATCCATAGAAAAAGCTATAGAGTCTGAATGAAGATTGAAGCATACTATTGCCTCTCTCTTTTTCATTTTTTCTTTCTCATGGTTTTCCCCCTTGGTTCTGATTCTTTTTTCACATGACTAATGTGGAAATATGTTTAATATGATTGTACAAATATAGCCTATATAAAATTGCATAATGTCTTGGGGAGGGAAGAGGAAAGGGAGGGAAAAATTTGGAACTCAAAATATCACAAAAGTGAATGTTGAAAAGTAAAAATAAATTTAAAAATTTTAACTGTCATGCTTATTCACATTTCCTTGTCTCCTCCTGGAAAAATATTAATAATTATTTATGTATCACCTAAGATTTATGTATCACCTCCTATGTGCTAGTATAATTATTATTTCATTTGATCCTCACAACAACCCTGGAAGGCAGGTGCTATTATTATTACCCCCCCATTTTACACTTGAGGAAACTGATCCAAACAGAGGTTAAGTGACTTGCCCTGGGTGACACAGTTAGGAAGTGTCTGAGGCTGGATTTGAACTCAGGTCTTCCTGACTCCAGACCTAGACATTCTGTCTACTGCACCACACAGCTGAATACAACACCCCTCAGGTTGAAGCCTCTAAAGCACCTTCTACCAAGGACGGAATATCACACCAGGAGGTAACAAGGACAATATTTGTGTAATGAAATCCATAGTACGTCCAAGTTATTTTATTTTAGTGAAAGTTTGTTATAAGGGCATAGCTAGAAATCACAATTTCTAAGGTGAGGAGATGAGACAGAACTGATCTCAAGCCTCTCTAGTGAGTTAATCAAATGCTTTTAATCCTGATAAGAAAGTGTGTATTGGGGTGGCTAGGTAGTGTAGTAAATAGAGTACAGGTCCTGGAGTCAGGAGGACCTGAGTTCAAATCCAGTCTCAGACACTTAACCCTTGCTAGCTGTGTGACCTTGGGCAAGTAAGTCAGTTAACCCCAATTGCCCTGCCCTCCCCACTCCAAAAAGCAAAAAAAAGTGTGTATCATATACCCATACCCATACACACACACACACATTTTCATCCACTATAGCTTATCTTTTAGAGATGTCAATATAGCTTTGTTGTCCAGTATCCTTCTTTATAACAATATTCATATTAAGTTGGGATCTCTTCACCTTTTTCATGTCATGAACCCCTCTGGCAGTCTAGTGAAGCCTGCAGACATCTCCTCAGAATAATGTTTTTAAATGCATAAAATAAAACCCATAGTATTAGAAAGGAAACCAGTTATATTTAAATATAGTGATCAAACTATTTTTTTTTAAAGTTCACAGACCCTAGGTTAAGAACTCATCATATTGAAGATGGCCTCCATTATGTTGGATGAATCCCCCAAAAAAGGGTTTCATGGAAGGGGCAAACAAAAATTTCACAGAATGAGTAAAAGGTTGTGATTTGCACTAGCAAGAATATTTTCTTCATCTGAAAACTTAGTCATGACATTATTTTGAAAGGTAGTTACTTACAACCCCTCAACACTCAAAGTCCCACACTTATGAGATAGTTGAATTATTCAAAAATTTATTGAATTACTCAAGTTTCAGTACTTTAAAATTATCTTGGCTCATCTTATCTTAAAATTTACAAATCAGTAAAAACTTTGAGCATTGTCCTCTATTCAGTTAAGTGTAATAATGGATAGATAACTGGAACTGGAGTCAGGAAGACCTGAGTTCAAATCTAGCCTAAGAAACTTACTAGCTGTATGACCCTGAGCAAGTCATTTGCCCTGTCTCTGGTTCAGTTTCCTCATCCCAAAATGGAGATAGTAATAGCATCTAACTCCAAGGATTATTGTGAGGATACAATGAGATAATATTTGAAAAGCACCTTGCAAACTTTAAAGTACTATTTACATGCTACCTATCATTGTTACTGTTATTACTGTTGTTCTTATTCTATTAATTATTAATACTCACCCAGTCACCACCCTGGTTCAGATTCTCATTGGTTTTTCTGTCCCAAATTTCTATCAACTCTAATCTATGTTCCACTCATCAGCCAAAGTGTTTTTTTTTTCTAAAGAATATTTATTTTCTAAAGAATATTTATAGCAGGGGGAGGAGCCATGATGGCAGAGTAAAAGCAGGGACTTGCTTGAACCCTCCCTCGAACCTCCCAAAATACCTGTAAAAATGACTCTAAACAAATTCTAGAGCAGCAGAAGCCACAAAATTACAGACTGAAACAAAATTTCCAGCCCAAGACAACCTGGAAGGTTGACACGAAAGGTCTATTGCATTGGGCTGGGAGAGGAAGGCAGTCCAGTGTGGACCATAGGTGGGGCTGGAGCAGGTCTCATGGGGCTGAATCACTAGCAGCTGCAGCAGTTTTCAGACTTCTTAACTCACAAATGCCAAAGACAACTTTGAAGATCAGTAGGAAAAGTCTGTGGGACCTATGTGAGAGAGGAGTGTGGTGTAGCAGCAAGCACCCCTAGCATCCTCAGGGTTTGCTGCCAACACAGGTTCTTAGATCTGCTTTGTTAAAGGAAAGCAACTCAAAATGGGTTAACAAGCTTACTTTAATCAGTCAAATATGTATTGTTTACCTAGTTCAGGAGAAAGAGGTCAGCACCCCGAACTTCAGAGTATACAGACAGAATTATCAAGACAGAAACAGATCAAGTAGACAGATTTCCAAACTGTCCAACCATTACATCCAAACCAAATCAACATCTGGGTTTTTCAAAGCCAAGGGGGGGCTCTCAACAACGGCTTCCCAAAATCTAGATCAAATCACAGAACACTTCTCAAAGTGAGCCCCAAAACAAAGCCTCACATCAGGGCTTATATAGCCTTCTCCTGTCTCAGAGAATGTAACAACCTTTTGGACCCACTGGCCAATCAAAAAGTATCTACTGAAAAACAAGCCTCCCACCCCAGGCTCCAGGTACACTTTAGCCTAGGGGCAGGGAAGATCTTTAAATTTACATTCTGGCCCCAGCCCCAGCCTCAGGGTGGCAGTAGCCACAGCAGTGCTAGTGGCAGCAGCTGCTACTTCCTGAGCAGACAGTAGGGTAATCAAGTGACTGATCAGAGGGGGTTTGTAGGGATCTCTTTGCTCTGAGACAGGATTCTCTTGCTTTGCCTGTGCTTAGATCTGGATAGCAGTCCTGGGTGCAGGGCCCAGCATGCAAAGGAGTGCTGCCGTGGTGGAGCTTTATGCAGCGGTGGAGAGGGAATCCTCATCACAGTTACAAGGCAGAAAAGAGTGCTTGTGGTTGCTCACAGACCAGAGCACAGACCAGAAGAAGAGTAACCACCTTTCCTTTGATCCTACTACCTTGAAAGAATTGAAAACTTACAGGTCCCTAGAAATATCTCTGAAAGCAACTACACAAAACCCCTGAAGCTTTGGATGGTACACCCTCCACTTAATAAGAAGCTCAAAAGTCAAGTAATTGGCTGGGAAAATGAGCAAACAATGGGGAAAAAATCAAACTGTAGAATCTTATTTGATGAAAAGGAATAACAAAACATACAACCAGAAGAAGACAAAGTCACAGGGCAGCCAGGTAGCACAGTGAGTAAGAGCACTGGCCCCAGAGTCGGGATGACCTGGGATCGAATCTGGGCTCAGATACTTAGCACCACACCCAGAAATAACTGGCTGTGTAACCTTGAGCAAATTACTTAACTTCAATTGCTTTTTAAAAAAAAAAAGAAGAAAAAGTCTAAGCTCCTACATCCAAAAACTGCAAGAAAAATATGAATTGGTCTCAGGCCATGGAAGAGCTCAAAAAAGGATTTTGAAAATCAAGTAAGAGAAATAGAGGAAAAATTAGGAAGAGAAATGAGAGTGATGCAAGAAAATCATGAAAAGCGAGTCAACAGCTTGCTAAAGTAGACCCCAAAAAATGGTGAAGAAAATAACACCTTTAAAAATAGACTAACCCAAATGGCAAAAGAGGTCCAAAAAGCCAATAAGAAAAGAATGCCTTAGAAAGCAAAATTGGACAAATGGAAAAAGAGGTCCAAAAACTCACTGAGGAAAATAATTCCTTAAACATTGAAATGGAGCAAATGGAAGCTGATGACTATGAGAAATCAAGAAATTATAAAACCAAAAGAAAGACAAAATAGAAGACAATGTGAAATATCTCATTGGGAAAACCACTGACGTAAAAAATAGATGCAGGAGAGATTATTTTAAAATTATCGCACTACCTGAAAATCATGATAAAAAAAAGAGCCTAGAAATCATCTTTCAAGAAATTATCAAGGAAAACTGCCCTGTTATTCTAGAACCAGAGGGTAAAATAGAAATGGAAAGGATCCACTAATCATCTCCTTTTTGTTTTTATTTATTTATTCATTCATTCATTCATTTATTTTTAGTTCTCAACATTCATTTCCACAAGATTTTGAGTTACAATTTCTTCTCCCTGTCTTTCCCCTACCCCCACCCCAAAATAGCAAGCCCAGTGAATACTCCTTCTCCCAATCCATTCTCCCCTATAACCTCCCCCATCACCCCCCTAACTTTCTAGCAAGGCAAGACAGACCTCTATACCCCAGTGCCTGTACATCTTATTTCCCAGTTGCATGTAAAAAACACATTTTTTTTAAACATTTGTTTTTAAAACTTTGAGTTCCAGATTTTTTTTCCCTTCCTTCCTCCTCACCTGCCACCACTGGGAAGACAAGCAATTCAATATAGGTTGTACATGTGCAGTTACCCAAATCATTTCCATAGTTGTCATATTGTGAAAGAGCAACTATATTTCCCTCCATCCTATCCCACCCTCCACTTTTTCCATTTTCTCCTTTGACCCTATCTCTTTAAAAAAATGTTTGCTTCTAACCACCCTCTCCCCCAATCTGTCCTCCCTTCTATCATCCCCCCTCCTATCCCCTACCCCCCTATTTTCCTGTAAGGTAAGATACCCAATTGAGTGTGTATGTTATTCCCTCCTTAAGCCAAATTCAATGAGAATAAGGTTATTCCATTCCATTTCACCTTCCTGTTCTTCCCTCCATTGTAACAGTTTTTTCTTGCCTCCTCTATATGAGAAAATTTACCCTAATCTATCTCCTCCTTTCTCCTTCTCCCAATAAATTCCTCTCTCACCTCTTAATTTTATTTTTTAAATATTATCCCTTCATATTAAACTCATCCTGTGCCTTCTGTCTATGCATACACAAGCATACATATGCCCACACTCACATATATATTTATATACATATGCACCCTCCTATACATACATATACATATGTATGTATACATATATACACATATATTCCCTTCAACTATCCTCATACTGAGAACAGTCTTATGAGTTATAATTATCATTTTTCCATGTAGGAATGTAAATAGTTCAACTTTAATAAGTTCTTTATGATTTCTTTTTCCTGTTTACCTTCTCTTGCTTCTTGTAGTTGAAAGTCAAATTTTCTGTTCAGTTCTGGTTTTTTCATCAAGAATATTTGAAAATTGTGTGGCTAGATGATGCAGTGAATAGATCACCAGCCCTGGAGTCAGGAGGACCTGAGTACAAATCCGGCTTCAGAAACTTAACAGAAAAACTAGCTGTGTGACCTTGGGCAAGTCACTTAACCCCAACTGCCCTCCAAAAAGAAAAAAAAATGCTTGAAAATCTTCTATTTCATTGAATAACCATATTTTCCCTTGTGGCATTATACTCAGTTTAGCTGGGTATGTCATTCTTGGTTTTAGTCCTAGCTCCTTTGACCTCCAGAATATCATATTCCAAGCCCTTTGATCCCTTAACATAGAAACAGCTAGGTATTGTGTTATCCTGATTGTGTTTCCACAATACTCAAATTGTTTCTTCCTGACTTTGCAGTATTTTCTCCTTGATCTCTGGAATTTGGCTATAATATTCCTAGGAGTTTTCTTTTTGGATCTTTTTCAAGAAGTGATTTGTGAATCTTTCTATTTCTATTTTGCCCTCTGGTTCTAGAATATCAGGGCAACTTTACTCGATAATTTCTTAAAAGATGGTGTCTAGGCTCTTTTTTTGATCATGACTTTCAGGTAATCCAATAATTTTAAAATTATCTCTCCTGTATCTATTATCCAGGTCAGTGGTTTTTCCAATGAGATTTTCACATTACCTTCTATTTTTTCACTTGTTTGGATCTGTTTTATAGTATCTTGATTTCTCATAAAGTCATTAGCTTCCATTTGCTCCAATCTTATTTTGAAGGAGTTATTCTCTTCAGTGAGTTTTTGAAATTCCTTTTCCCTCTGGGAAATTAGACTTTTTAAGGCATTCTTCTCCTCACTGGCTTTTTGAGTCTATTTGTCATTTGAGTTAGTCTATTTTTAAAGGTATTATTTTCTTCAGTGTATTTTGGGTCTCCTTTAGCAGGCTGTTGACTCATTTTTCATGATTTTCTTGCATCATTCTCATTTCTCTTCCCAAGTTTTCCTCCACTTCTCTTAATTGATTTTCAAATTCTTCTTGAGCTCCTCCATGGCCTGTAATCAGTTCATATTTTTCTTGGAGGCTTTTGATGCAGGAGTTCTGACTTTGATGTCTTCCTCCTGCTCCATGCCTTGATCCTTTCTGTCCCCAAAAAAGGAACCTATGGTTTGATTACATTTCCTGGGTTTGCTCATCATGCCAGTCAATTACTTGACTTTTGAGCGCGTTGCCACAGTAGAACTCTGCTTCCAGAATGGAGAGAGCTTTGTCCAAAATCACTGGAGTTTTTGCAGCTGCCAGAGCTATTAGGAAGGCATGCTCTCTATAGACACCACAAGCTCTGGCCCACTGGTCACATACCCCAGGACCACAATCCAAGACTGCCATCCAGATCCAAGCAGGTTAAAGCAAGAGCATTTGCCCTCTGAATGGTTGCTTGGTTCCCCTGAAATCTGCGAACCAGGAGCTCCTGAGACAGCCAGGCAATAGTGCTGCACAGGCACCACACCTCCACCGCTTCTCACCACAGGGCCAGGGGCCAGGCCACACTCACGGGCCTCCTGTTCCCACAAAGTTCCACACTGACCTTTTACTTTCTTTTTCACATTTTTGGGTTGATAATTCTGGAAACTGCTACAGCTGCTGGTGATTCTCTCTCCTGAATTCTGCTCCAGGCCCCTCACTGGTTGGGGCCTCCCTGGGGCCGGGAACCACATAGCTCATGTGGGGCTACGCTCAGCTCCCAGCCTGGTGAGATGGATCCTTCTTGTTGGCCTATCAGGCTTTGTTCAGTGGGAGCTTGGTTTCACTTTGTAGGTCTTGTAGCTCTAAAGTTTAGTTAGAGTCATCTAGAGTCACTTTCACAACATAATTGGTGTGGAGGTATTTGCATGACTACACATGTATCATGTATGATATCATCATGATAGCATGTATAATATCATGTATGATATCATGTATAGTGCCACATGAATTAGAAGTGATTGAAGGGGAGCTCGCACCAACTTTGTGCTTCTACTCTGCCATCTGGCAGCTATGGAGGGGGAGTCCTCCTCACAGTTCTGAGGCAGGTGCCTAGAAGTAACTCTGACAACAGTTGTTCAAAACCCCAGAAATTTGGGGCAGAGCACTTTCCACTCTGGAAGCAGAGTTCTACCATGGCAAAGAGCTCCAAAGTGAAGTAATTGGCTGGCAAAATGAGCAAACATAGGAAAAGAAATCAGACTATAGAATCTTTCTTTGGGGAGAAAAGATCAAAACATAGAACCAGAAGAAGACAACGAAGATCTTTTGAAGATATAAAAAAAAATGATTTTGATAGTATAGCAAAACACAACATCTAACTCTAGTGATATTTTTTTGGCTACAAGTGCCTTCTGATGGATCATGCAGTAAGTAAAAGTGATATATTCATCGCCACCAGTTTTAAACTTTTGCTACAAATACAACATTCTTGCCCATCATTGCTCCAGTACCATGTGTACAGATTCCAACACAATTTTTCCACTCTAAACCTTCATTTGCGATACATATTTTTAAGGTATATATCTTCCTCTCTTGTGTGTCCTTCCAAAGGGCAACAAAACAATAACTCTTCATAAACATATATTACATAAAATAACAACTGTGCCATTTTATTTTTTTTCATTTTTCAAATGCTTTATTAACTTCTGATTTACATCATTCATTTCTGCCATATTTTGAGTTACAAATTTTCTCCCTGTTTTTCCCCTACCCACTGCCCCAAAATAGCAGTCCCACAGGATATCCCCTCCTCTAATCTGCTCTCTCCCATATCCCCTTCAACTTTTCCAGTAGGGCATGGTGGATCTCTATGCCCCAGTGCCTGTATAACTTATTTCCCAATTACATGTAAAATAGTATTAATAATAGTGTAGACACACACACACACACACATATATATATACATATATATATATATAGTTGTTGTTTAAATATTTTATTTTAAAACTTTGAATTCCAGATTCATTCCCTTCCTCCCTTGTCACCCACCCTTACTGGGAAAATAAGCAATTCAGTATAGGTTGTACATGTGTAGCTAATGCAAAACATTAACATAGTAGATATATTGTAAAAGACTGACTATATTACCCTCCCTCCTATCCCACCTCCCACTTGTTCTATTCTCTACTTTGATCCTGTCTATTTTTTTTTTTTAAGCAATCGGGGTTAAGTAACTTGCTCAAGGTTACACGGCCAGTTATTTCTGGGTGTGGTGCTGAGTGTCTGAGCCCGGGATTCAATCTCCAGGTCGTCCCAACACTGGAGCCGGTGCTCTTACTTATTTTCTACCATTGATGTAAATGATGGACTTTCATAGTTGGTACTAAGTTAGACTGGATGGTTAACATCTCAGAAATAGGTTTTAAGGAGACTTTGATCAAGTACAGGAAGGTTCTTTAAAAAAAAAATAAAGAGGGTCACTCCCAGTACTTTAAACCTGCTGAGGCCAAGACATAGGTGCTGTGAGGCAGGCAATCCTGGCTAAAAGGTCAGGGTACCACTCTGTCTCGTTCACCCCTGTTCTCTATAAATGAAAAATGATGTGGAAACATCCACTCAGAAAACCAGACCTTGTGAGAAGATTAACCTCCTCAAATTAGAAAGAAGCATGTTATTGTTGTTGCACCTTAAAAAATGTTAGATTGTACAAAGGAAAGTCACTGGGAGCCATATAGCGTTTCACAAGATTTTTCTCTCTATTATTTGCAAAGTCTGTATGGCAGCAAGAATGTTTTGTTTTGAGGAATATATCATTCCTACTTGTCAACTCAAAGTAGATGCTGGGCAAATTTGTTGACAACTTTTCTTAAGATAATAGACACATATTCCATGCAGACAGCTGAATTAAGGAACTGAATTGATACACAGGGGATTTTATGAGGTGGCTAATTGATGCCATTTGTGGGTAAAGGGCATAAATATATCAGATCAATAATGCTGTCATCATTTAAAGCTGCACGGACAAAGGAAGAGGAAGAAAGTTTTTGTGAACCAAACTCTGCTAGTCTGGGCAGAACCCAAGCAAAACTACTGTGTTTCCCCGATAATAAGACCTATCCCGAAAATAAGCCTTCCCCTTACTGTGTAAGATTCCTCTAAAATAAGCCCTCCCCCAAAATAAGCCCTATTGAGATTGCTACTGTAGTGAAGGTGATCCCCTGCGCTACACGCTACATTACGGTACCCTCTGTATGCACCGTCCCCCCACCCCCTGGTGAAACGCACGCCGCGCTCCGAGCTGCATCCAATCAGAGCTGCAGCAGTGAGCGAGTCATCCTGTTCTTCCCCAGTAATTTGCTTATTGAATAAAGGTACATTTTTTTTGTTCACATTTACCTGTTTATTAAAATTGCTGTCAATGTTCATTAAAATAAGCCCTCCCCTGAAAATAAGCCCTCTGGTGTTTTTCTGTCCAAAAAAAATAATAAGACAGTGTCTTATTATCGGGGAAACACGGTATGAAGCAGGCTGTTTGTTTTCAGAACCACTTGTATTTCCCTACTCTTTTAGGACCCTTTGTTGATATCTTCATACTGGTAGTCTGTGCCTCCTCCCTCCCACAATGCCTCATGCCCTGAATTTACCTTGACTTACTATCAAAATTTAACCATCCCACATCCCATTCACTCTGGCAAATCAACCTGCTAAAGGGATTAATGTGAGTGTGTTGTATCTCTTCTGTATCAGGGGTTTCTGGAGACAATGCTTCACTCTAAAGGAATGAATGAGAATCTCAAGCATTTAGGTGGGATGCTGGGGGAGATGTTCTGGATGAGACAAACTTCGATGGCTTTGCATTGCCAGTGGAATTCAAGGCTGTCTTCCCTAAACTGACCTTGAGCTACTGTCCAGCTTTATCTTCCTCTGTCCCACCATGTGGAACCTCCACTGACGTTTCATTGTCTCTAGAACAAGCATTTCACCTTCTTGCTATTATCCTTTCATTACTGCGGTTTATAGGATAATAGATTTGGAGCAAGAAGGGACCTTAGGGATCATATTCCAACCCCCTAATTTTATAAGTGACAAAACTAAGACCTAAAGGGATAAGAGGGCTTGCCTAAATATACACAGGTTATAAGTGGCAGAGACAGGATTTGAACCTAAGTCCACTGACTCTAAATCCAGCATGTTTTTCATTGCATCATACTGTATTCCTTCTTCCCTTCTCCCTACGTGTTTGCATTCTGCTGCCTTCAAGGATCACCTGCTTCAGAAAACTTCCTCAATTCAGCCCAGACCCTAGGGGCATCTCTGACTGTCTGTCTTTCTCTCTATGAACTCCAATAGCACCAATTATCTGTCCCACTGATTTGGCAATTACATTACACTATATTACTTTTCCCCTCCCTTTTTGGAGGGCAATTGGGGTTGACTTGCCCAAGGTCACACGGCTAGTTTTTTGTGTTAAGTTTCTGTGGCCGGATCTAAACTCAGGTCCTCCTCACTCCAGGGCCGGTGCTCCACTCACCATATTACTTTTATTATTACTTAATATAGGCAATCCTTTTTTCACTGCTTCAAAGTTCACCATGCTGTTTGATTGAAATTGCCTAGCAGGACTGGAGGATTATAAATCTAGACCTGGAAGGGACCTTAGAGATCATTTGACTCAATTCTCTCATTTGACAGATGTGGAAACTGAGGCTCAGAGAGGTTTGGTGATTTTGCCCAAGGTCATACAGGTAGTAAATGGCAGAGGCAAAATTCCAAATCCTTGCCTTGGTCACTTGTCACCTTTCCCCATTCAGTTTTCACTGGGGTCTAAATAGGCCTAAGGATTTTTTTACCTCACAGTGATCAGTTTTAGCACCTTCTTACATCCCAAATCAGGAAGTTTCCTCTCAGTAGCAACTTTCCAGGGGAGCTTGGCAAGACTAAATTGGTTTCCAGTACTTACTGACATAGAACCATAGCCCTTCAGTGTCAGAAAAGACCTAAAAGATCATTTTGGACAACTGTCTCATCTTACAGAGAAGAAAACTCCAACAGCCTGTTGTTATTAACAGTGGTTTCAATTTATAATCCAGGAATGCAGAGCATCTAAAAGGGGCCACTAATGTACATCCTGTCTTCTCTGTTGAATTGTATTGTCAGCTCCTTATAGGCAGAGACTACATTCAGAGCCTTGCCCAGGCTCGCCTCAGCACACTGGACATAGCAGATGCTCAATAAATGTTTGTCCACTGATTTACTTCACATGATGCAGGCCCTGGGATGCCCCTAAAGTTATGCTTTTATCGGCCATGATGATATGAGACTAGATGACTAAGAGGAAGTTTCTATTTCTACTATATATGAGTCACGATAATTTATAGTATAAATCTTTACGATATCTCTTATCTCATCTCCTTTGTTCTTGTGATTTTATTTTCTTCTTGTCTAAATTACAGGAAAGAATTGCTGAACTGACAGTTAAGGTCTAATCTTAAGGAGTCACTTCTGGGTTGCTGGGGATGGGAGTGGGTGGTGGGTAGAGGGTGGGGGAAGGGGTACTATTCCCTTGTCCATCCAAGGGGCTCTTTTGCTTTGTATGTAGGCATGAAGTTGGGCCAGGTTCAGTCCTGAGAGAGCCTGACATGTAAGAAGAGGTATTAAATACTTTTTTCTCATATTCTTTGGATCATTAAAACCCCTATCCTGATGACTCTGGGGACAATTTTACTTAGAGCTATTTATTAGGTTGTGGCTCATATCTAAGACTTCCTCAAAAAGAGAAGAGTAAAATATATAATATAAATCAGGTATGGGGCAGGGGATTTATTCCTACATACAAAAAATGCTAAATAAAAAATACTTATAAACATAACCCTAAAGAGAACAAGATTTGGTATCTTAACTTATAAATTGGCTTGTAAACTGACATACAAATCTCAGAACATAAAGAAGTTTGAAGGATTATTTTACCAAGCAGATATTTTACTTTTCATCTCAGCTCTGTACTACCCAAATGGTTTCAGGCACATATCTATTAGTAAAATAGCCAGGCTCAGGCCAGTCTTCTTGTTGGTGGCTGTCCTCTATGATGTAAAAGCTTCCCTTTCTATGAGCTACCTCCAACCCAACTGACCCAAGTTTCTGGACCTCCCAAAGGCAGCTAGGTGGGACAGAGGATTCAGTGCCTAGAGTCAGGAAGACCTGAATTCAAATCCAGCCTCATATACTTACTATCTGCCTCAGTGTCTTCAACTGTAAAATGTGAAATAATAATAACAGAACCTACTCCCCAGGATTGTTGATCAAATGAGATAGAATTT
>NW_027185655.1:75755186-75780485 GCF_028583685.1 Petaurus breviceps papuanus
TTAGTACACTTGTTTGCCCATAGGTTTGATTGGGCAGGGCAAGTGGTTTTGACACCAGGCCTATCTCTAAACCATTATGTCTACACTCTGGCCATTTTCCTCATTGCCTTCCCTTTAGACTTGCACTCTGCCTTTGGGATCCCATGGTTCCACAGCAAACAAAGGGACTCACTGTTATTTCAAAGTGTAAGTCCCTCAGAGATGAGTCACATATAGCTGGAAGGACCCCTAGCCCTTCCCTGAACCAAGCTTACACATGGTGGCAAGGAAATAGGAATGTTAGCTCATCATACTCCATGGGATAGCTTTTACCACATATGGATGCTACCACCATGGGGCAGTAGTTCCCCAGTCATTCTATAAACAACATTCATTAAATGTTATTGCAAGCCAGGGAGAAAAAGAAATAACAAGAAAAACACAGAAAAGAAGTCTCTTCCATGAGAACTTCACATTTTTCCTAGGTGCATACATATGAATCTAACTAAAAAAAAATACAAGATGTACATTAGCAAAGGGTGTATATGTATGGTTGTTTGTATGTATCTCTGTCTGTCTGAGGGAAGGCTTCCCTGAGCAAGATGCATCTGAACTGAACCTTTTAGAAAGATAAAACTTCTGAGAGCCAAAAAGGAGGAGTGAGTATATTCTAGGCACAGAAGACAACTTCTTTGAAGGAAAAGCCAAGAGATGGAAGATCAAGTATAGGGGACAACTAGAAGTCCTCCCTGGTTAGAACACAGAATATGTGATAGAGATTAATAGGAAAAGAGAGTGGAAAAGAAGGTTGTATTGTGATTGTGAAGCCCTTGAATGCCAAACTAAGGAGTTTACATTTTATCTTACAAACAATAGGAAAGTCACTTAAGGTTTTTGAGTTTAACACAATTAGATGATTTGTGTATAAAAATTATTTTGGTATCTCCTAAGAAAATAGATTAGAAAATGAAGAGCCCAGAAGCAGGGAAATTAATTGGGAGGGTAGTCCCATAGTCCTAGAGAGGGGGGTAAGTCCTGAATTAGAATTTTGGCACTGTGAATGGAGAGAAAGGAATGGACTTAATTAAGCGGGGTGTTCTGGAACTCATAAATTTTCAGTGTGATCATTTCTACCTTGAAAATTTTCAAGCACTACAAATCGGGGTTTGATTTATTGTTTTGTTGATTGTCTAAACTTAAGAAAGTAATGGAGAAACTTTTAAAAATGTAGATTAAACTGAAAAGAGTGGTATGTACATTTTCATTCTCAGCTCTCTGGCTGTTAAACATTCACCAGCACATCACTGGATCCAAGAAATACTGTGAAACCAGAACCAATAGGACCTGGTAACTGATTGAATTTCGAGGGGGTAAAGAAAGCTAGGAAGAAAGAAGGGTCTAGGGTGACTCAGGTAATTAGAACAATAGTTTGTTGTTGTTTGTCCTTTGTTCTAAGTAGGGGACTTTCAGGTGAATTGGATTTAAGAGCTATGCAAAGTCACCAGCCTCCCTTCTCCTCAGGAGCCATTTGGGCCCAATGGCAAGATATAGATCAGGACAACTGGAGATGGCCCTGGATACAGTGGGAGACCTTGGCCTTTTCAAGCTAAGGTCTTTAAAAGGTCTCAGTTTGACAGAGGCAAAGCCCATTCAGGAATTAAGACTAGGTAAGAAATGAGAGGGAGAATGGTCTCTTTACCTAGACCAAAAAAAAAAAGGAAGAAACAAAAAATTAATTTGGGAGTAGAAGACCCTCTGGTTTTCTGGCCAAAAGAGAAACAACTGCTATTTACATTCACTCAAAGCCATCTGGGCCCAAACAATGAGCACATGGGACTTGGGGTGGGACCTATTGTTGGCCAATCAATGAGAGCCAGAGTGATTTGGGTTTAAGGCTTGGTCCTTAAGAAAGAACTTTAGTGTGTAAACCCCAAGATATCTAGCTTAGTTTCAGGAATCCAAATTTACCTACTGTTAGGCAGTGCACTGGAAGGTAAGGGCATGATACCCTTTGAGGACAGGAGAGGAAAGGGGAGGGGAGGGGAAGAAAGGAGGGAAAAGGAGAGGATAGAATTTTTTTTTTTGCTGGCAAAAATAAATTTTTTTAGCTTCAATATTTTAAAATAATTTTTAATTTAAAATTATTAACTTTAAAAATTTTTAAAAATAATTTTTATGTTTAATAGCATTTTATTTTTTCTCAATTACATACAAAGATAGTTTTCAACATTCATTTTTGCAAGATTTTGAGTTCCAATTTTTTTTTCTCCCCTGCCTTCCCCTCCCTACTCTCCAAGACAGCAAGCAATCTGATATAGATTATACATCTATAATCATGTTAAACATATTTCCAAATTCATCATGTTGTGAAAGAAGAAACAGAACAAAAGGGGAAAATCATGAGAAAGAAAAAAATGACAAAAAAAAGTGAAAATGGTATGCTTTGATCTGCATTCAGATTCCACAGTTCTTTCTTTGGATATAGATAGCATTTTCCATCAGGAGTCTTTTGGAATTGTCTTGGGTCATTGTATGGCTGACAAGATCTGTCTATCAAAATTGATCCTCACACAATGTTGCTATTACTGTGTACAATGTTCTCCTGGTTCTACTCAGTTCACTTTATATCAATTCATGTAAGTTTTTCCAGGTTTTTCTGAAAGCATTCTGCTCATCATTTCATATTGTGTTCCATTACATTCATATATCAAAACTTGTTCAGCTATTCCCTAATTGATGGATGTCTCCTCAATTTCCAATTCTCTGCCACCATAAAAAAGCTGCTATAAATATTTTTGTATATGTGGGTCCTTTTCCCCTTTTTTATGATCTCTTCTGGGTACAGACCTCGTAGTGGTATTGCTGGATCAAAGGGTATGCACAGTTTTATAGACCTTTGGGCATAGTTCCCAATTGCTCTCCAGAATGGTTAGATCAGTTCATAACTCCACCAACAATGATTAGTGTTCCAATTTTCCTTCATCTTCTACAACATTCATCATTTTCCTTTTCTCTTATATTAACCAATGTAATAAGTGTGAGGTGGTACCTCAGAGTTTTAATTTGCATTATCTAGTCAATAGTGATTTAGAGCGTTTGAAAATAGTAATGATTTGGGCAAAGATAAGTGAAGTCAATAAGCATGTATTAAGTGCCTACTATGTTCCAGGCATTATGCTATGGAAGAGACTAATCCTGGGCAATGGGACATTTGGACAATTTCTTTACTTTTATGTCTTTTTTCATCATAATCCTTGAGGCAGGCTGGTACTGAACCCACTAAGACTGAAACTACCTGAATCTAGTTATAGATCTTGCTAAAAGACCTTGGATGAGTGATTTAAACTCTCTGGGTCTCAATTTCCTCAACTGTAAAAAAAAAAAAAAAGACAGGGGAAGGAAGGATCAGACTACATGATCTGATCTCTGTGACAATCAACCCTGAATTTTGCAGATGTTATTTCAGGAGGGAAAGAGGTATAATTACATAACTTTTTTCCTAATTCTTACATTAGTAAATCACATACCTTTCTCAGTCTCACTTTATTCATCTGTAAAATGGAGATGATAATAGCACATACCTCCCAGGTTGTTGTGAAGAGAAAATAAGATAATATGTGGGAAGTGCTTTTCAAACCTTAAAGTGCTATATAGAATCCAGCTGTGACGATTACATTTTCCACCATTAATTGACTCTGAATTTATAGTCTGAAATTAAAAGCCCTTTCCAGTAGTTTGTTTATACTTTAGAAAGGTAATGTCAAAGTGCTTCTAGACAGATAATCTTGTAGCAGTTATTGGGTAGGGTGTAGGAATGGTCTATTCATTTTTAATTTTTATTATTTTTAAATTAAATTTTATGTTTATTTTTAGTTTACATCATTTCCACAAGATTTTTAGTTATAAATTTTCTCCCCATCTTTCCCTTACCCACCACCCCAAAACAGTGATCCCATTGTATACCCCCTCCCCCAATCTGCTCTCCTATATCCTCCCCCACACCCCTTCCGACTTTCCAGTAGGGCAAGATGGATCTCTATATCCCAGTGCCTGTATATCTTATTTCCCAGTTGCATGTGAAAAAAAATAATATATATATTTTAAACATTTGGTTTTAAAACTCTGAATTCCAGGTTTTTTCCCTTCCTCCCCCATCATCCACCCTTACTGGGAAGATAAGCAATTCAATATAGGTTGTACATGTGTAGCTACACAAAACATTTCCATAGTGGATACAGAGTGAAAGACTATGTTTCCCTCCATCTTATCCCACTCCCAACTTGTTCTATTTCCTACTTTGACCCTGTCCCTTTTCAAAAGTGTGTGCTTCTAAATTCCCTACCCCTCAACCTGTCCTCCTCTTCATCATCCCCCCTCTTATACCCTTCCCTCCTACTCTCCTGTAGGGTGAGATACCCTATTTAGTGTGTATGTCATTCCCTCCCCAAGCCAAATTCAATGAGAGTAAGTTTGACTCATTCCCTTTTGTCCTCCTGTTCTTCCCCTCCATTGATATAGTTTTCCCTGGCCTCTTCTATATAATAATTTACCCCACTCTGTCTCTCCCCCTCTCCTCTCATTATATTCCTCTCTCACCTCTCAATTTCACCTTTTAAGTATCATCCCTTCCTATTCAATTGGTCCTGTGCCCTCTGTCTATGTATACTTGTACACATATATACACACACTCATAGATGTATTCATATGCCCATATACCCTCCTATATAGACATATATGTATGTATACACACACACATATATATATATATGTATATATATATATATATTTATATTCCCTTCAACTATTCTTATACTGAGAAAATTTTCATAAGTCGAAATTATCATTTTTTCATGTAGGAATGTAGATAGTTCAACTTTGATAAGTTCCTCATGATTTCTTTTCCCTGTTTACCTTCTCATGCTTCTCTTGCTACTTGCATCTGAATGTCAAATTTGCTATTCAACTCTGATTTTTTCATCAAGAATGCTTGAAAGTCCTCTATTTCATTGAATGACCATATTTTCCCCTGAAACATGATACTCAGTTTTGCTGGGTAGGTGATTCTTGGTTTTAATCCCAACTCCTTTGACCTCCAGAGTATTATATTCCAGTCCCTTCCATCCCTCAATGTAGAAGCTGCCATATCCTGTGTTATCTTGATTGTGTTTCCACAATATTAAAATTGTTTCTTCCTGGCTGCTTGTAATATTTTCTCCTTGATCTGGGAACTCCAGAACCTGGCTATAATATTCCTAGGAGTTTTCTTTTGGGGATCTTTTTCAAGAGGTTATTGGTGAATTCTTTCAACCTCTATTTTGTCCTCTGATTCTAAAACATTAGGGCAATTTTCCTTGAGAATTTCTTGAAGGATGATTTCTAGGTTCTTTTTTTGATCATGGCTTTCAGGTAGTCCAATAATTTTTAAATTATCTCTCTTGGATCTATTTTCCAGGTCAGTGTTTTTCCAATGAGATATTTCACATTGCCTTCTATTTTTTCATTTCTTTGGACCTGTTTAATAGTATCTTGATTTTTCATAAAGTCATTGTGATAGTAATGGCATTTAAAGATTCCCCTGTATTGGCTTGGTTTTCAAACTGATTGTGTTAAAACCCAGAGCTTGTTAATCCCACCTGTGGGATGGACTTGTTGATGTGAAAAGAAAGTCTTGAACTGGGAGGAGCTGTTGACGTAGATTTAGAGAGACAAGAGAGAGGCAGAAGAACTTTTTGGAAGCAGCACCCATGTGGAGGCAGAGAGAGAGACTGAGAGAATTGTTGGGGGCCACTTTGAATTGCCCTGGACTTTTGAGACCTGCCCCCTGAGCTGCCAAGGACTGAGGAGACATGGCTGTTTTGCTGGTACTTTGTCTGTTTTGATGTTGTTTTGCCAGATTTGTCCACTGGTGAAAGACAGTCCTGTTGTTGAAGAAGTCCTGGAACTTGGCTGTTGGCTAAGAAGCCCTGAGACTGTCCTGCAGACAGAGAGTGAATACTGTCCACTGGTGAAGGACAGTGCTGTTGTTGCAGGGGTCTGGGAACCTTTCTATTGGTTCAGAAGCCCTGAAGAAGGATTTTCTTGTTGTATGTTTACAGAAATCCTGGGAGAGGGTTTTGCTAATGTTTTCAGGGGTTCTAGGACTGTTCTGCAGACAGAGGATGGATTAATGAAGAGACTGGCAATGTATCTTGTGGCCTTGCTGAGCCTTGTCTCCCCAGGAACTAAGATTGCTGAGAACTTGCCTCCTGTCAAGATGAAGAAAAGACCTCCATTTGGGTATTAAGTGCTGTGCTTAAACTTGATGTAACTCTGGGGTAGATTCAATTGTGATCCAGGTGTGGGGAACTTTTGACCTTTTTGTGTTCTATGGTTGAACAAATGAATGTACTTTACTTAGATTGGAAACTAATCTCCATTTGAGAAGAGGGGTTTGTGGTGGACTAAATGAAGGTACAGCCTAGGGGTGGAGTAGTATTTAGAACAGGGACTTTGTAATTGATTGAATGAGTGGAAGGTTTGGGGTGGGGTAGTACTTGGAGATTATTTAATCACACTTAGTAAATGCTGTATTTTGAATGATGTAATGTTTTGACCTTCTCTGTTCTTGGTTTGTCACTGAATAAAATGGAGAGCACCTATGCTGGTATTTTGAACCTTGGGAAGTTGCCTTTCCTTGGCATTACATTACAGTCATTTAGCTTCCATTTGCTCCAATCTAATTCTGAAGGAATTATTCTCTTCAGTTAGCTTTTGAGATTCTTTTTCCATCAGGCAAATTTGGCTTTTTAAGGCATTCTCCTCATTGGCTTTTTGAGCCTCTTTTGTCATTTTAGTTAGTCTATTTTTTAAGGTGTTATTTTCTTCAGTCAGGTTGTTGACTTGCTTTTCATGATTTTCTTGCATCATTTTCATTTCTCTTCCCAATTTTTCCTCCACTTCTCTTATTTGGTTTTCAAAATCCTTCCTAAACTCTTTTATGGCCTGTAATCAGCTCATATTTTTCTTGTAAGCTTTTGGTGCAGTAGTTTTGATTTAGTTGTCTTCCTCCTGTTCCATGCTTTGATCCTTTTTGTCCCCAAAATAGGAATCTAAAGTCAGATTGCTGTATTTGCTGTGCTTCCTTTGCTTGCTCATGTTGCCACTCAATTACTTGACTTTTGAGCTTTTTGCTACAGTAGAACTCTGCCTCCAGAGAGGAGAGCTTTGTCCCAAATCACTGGGGTTTTCACAGCTGCCAGAGCCATTTGTTGGGTGCCCTCTCTAAAGCTTCCACTGGCTCTGCCACTTGGTCACACACCCTAGGACCTCTACCCTAGAGAGCAATCCAGATCCAAGCAGGTTAAACCAAGAGTGATTACCCCTCAGACTGGTTGCTTGGTCCCTGCACAATCTGCAGGCCAGGACCTCTGAAGCAGCCATGTACGGCAGCCACATCGCCTCAGCCACTTCTCCCTCCGGGGGCAGAGGCTGGACCACACTCCCGGTCCCCCTGTTCCCAAAGTCCACACTGATCTCTCACTTTGTCTTTGGCATTTATGGGTTGATAATTCTGGAAACCGCCACAGCTGCTGGTGATCCACTCTCCCAAAGTTCACTCCGCCGTGGCTGGTCAAGGCTACCCTAAAACTGCTGGCTCAGGCAGGGCTGGACTCTGCTCCCAGTGCACTGCAATGGACCCCTCCTGTTTGCCTGATGGGTTGCCTTCAGCAGGAGATTTGTTTCTCTCTGTCACTCTGTGGGTTCTATAGCCCTAAAGTGTGTTTAGAGTCATTTTTATAAGTATTTGAGGTGGTTATGGGGGTAGCACACAGTTTTCCTGCTTCTATGCCGCCATCTTGCCTCTGCCCTCAACCATTTTGTTTTTTTAAACAATTAGAGAAAAAGATAGTTGCCTTTCTAGCAATAAGAGTGTCTTCCTTCTCATAAAGTAGAATAGGAAGCAATGGCTTCATGTTATAATGTATCTCAGATGTGTAATATTCAGAATTGTTTTCTTAAAGGGTCTATAACAATTATAACCAACCATATGTTGAGTCATTTTTCAGTCTTGTCTGATTCTTTGTGACCCCATTTGGGTATTTCTTGGCAGAGATACTAGGGTGTTTGCCATTTCTTTCTGCAACTCATTCTACAAATGAGGGAACTAAGGCAAACAGGGTTAAGTGGCTCACCTACGATCACATAGCTAGTATGTGTCTGAGGCTAGATTTGAACTCAGGAAGATGAATATTCCTGACTCTAAGTCCAATAATCTATTATTCATTATACCACCTAGCTGCCCATTACACAGAATAGAACATTTTAAAGAAAACAATGCATATTTAAAATCAGATTTAAATTGTTTTTTGTGATCTTTTGAGAAAATTCTAAGTATTTTATCTCATTGCATTTTCTTTGGAATCATCTGTGTTCAAGGCAGATGTCCATTTTATTTTTGTTTTTGCTTTTAAGCTAAAAGTTTGTGAGCTATTAGGGAAACTTGGGCTACCTTGTTCATTTTAATTGTAGACATTACTCCTATGTGTCTAGAAAATAACAATAACAACAACATTAATAACCATAGATAGCATTTATTTAATGCTTTAACATTTGCAAAGCTATAATGTTATCTTGTGATCATTTGAACAATATAAATTCAACAATTCTATTTAATTAAGGCTATCAAGCACTGATCCATTATATTTGATATTGATAAGACAAAGTAATTTAAATCTTAAGATTTTTAATGGAAATTTTCATCTATTATATGTTTTTATATGAAATTCATTTACAATTCAAATTCAAATGTAGCTCTCAAATATTTAAAAACAACATTGTTTACTTATCCCTGGTAATTTTATAGACACTTCCTTGTGAAGATTAGAAATCTTTTAAAAACAGTCATTTAACCTTTCAATGCTCCCAGAAGGATCAAGATAGACCTATTCTTGCAAGGATGAAGAGGCAGTCTATTTATTAGTGGTGATTTGAGGCCACACCAGCCCAGACATATCTCTAATCCAGGGCTGCCAGAGTTTCTTTCCTTGACCTACACGGAAAAACTCAAACATTAGAATTACTCCCTTGAAAGATAGTATTATGGAGTCTTAGATTCTAGTCCTACTTCTGTTGAAAGGTAGCTATGTGACCCTGCGCAAGTTAACTACACCTTTTTTCAGTCTCCATTTCAGCTTTAAGGTTCTGGGATCTATGCATGATTTATTGGGCTTAGCATTATTTAACAGCAAGAAAACTCCAACCACTAGAAGTCCCTCCCAAAACCCCAGATCCCTACTGAACAAGAGAGCTGGTAGACAAATTTTATACACTTAACTTTCGTACTCCTTACTTTTCAAATCCCATTCTGTAATATAGATAGGGCAAGAGTGTCTTCCCTACCTCTGAGAAGCTGGGGAAAAAAAGCATTAAAAAACGAACAAGAGGGAAATCAGTTCACTGACCATCCTAACTGCCTGTTGCAATTGTAACATCCTTGACTCACAGACATATCTTTTGGGAAGTACAGCACATGCTCTTAAATATTCTCAAGCAGATCCAAGTACTCGACAAATAAATAAGGAAATTTCCCTAGCTGGGAAAACTGGAAAGCAGTCCAGCAGAAACTAGGTATAGAACAATATCTCCCGCCATTTACCATGGATACATGACCTAGACATAAAGGGAAATATCATAAGTAAATCAGAAGAACATGGAACATATTACCTATTAGATTTATGGAGAGAAGAATTTATGAATAAAAAAGAAATAGCATTGTGGGATATAAAATGGGTAATTTTGGTTACATTAAATTTAAAAGTTTTTATGCAAATACAACTGATGTAGCCAAGATTAGAAGGAAAGCAGAAAATTTGGGAAAAAATTTTATAGACAGTTTTCTCAGACAAAGGCCTCATATCTCAAATATATAAATAACGGAGTCAAATGTATAGGAATATGAGTCATTCCTCAATTGGTAAATGGTCAAAGGATATAAACAAGAAGTTTTTGGAAGAAGAAATCAAAGCCATATTTACTCATATAACAAGTTCTAAATCATTATTGATTAGAGAAATGCAAATTAAAACAACTTTGAAGTACCATCTCACACCTATCAGATTGGCTAAAAGGATAGAAGGGGAACATGACAAATGTCGGAGAGGATATGGAAAAATTGTGACTGTTTGTTAGTGCAAGACTGCAAAATAATCCAACTATTTTGGAGAGCAATCTGGAATTATGCCCAGAGAATTATAAAACAGTGTATACTCTTTGAACCAGCAATACTAATATTAGGTCTATTTCCCAAGACGATCAGGGAAAAAGGAAAAAAAGTCTATATGTTCTAAAATATATCAGCTCTCTTTGTAGTGGCAAAGAATTGGAAATTGAGTTGGATATCCATCAATTGAGGAATGGCTTAATAAGTTGTGATATTTGATTGTGATGGAATACTACTATACTATAAGAAATGATAAGCAGGTTGATTTTAGAAAAACTTGGAAAGACTTTGACTTGCATGAAATAATGCAGAGTGAACTGAATTCAAGTTCAAGAGAGAACATCATATTTGAAGAGTAACTGTCAATGTCTAGGCATTCTGAGTAATAGGAATATTCAAATCAACTATGGAGGACTTATAAAGGAAAATACTATCCACCTACAGAGAAAAAACTGAAATATGAAATATATTGTATGACTCCATATATATCTATATCATATGTTGGCCTTTTCTATTTCCGGGTTGAGAAGGAGGAAGGGAAACAATTTGGAACTCAAAATGTAACAAAAAATAAAATAAAATAAATATCTGTGTGTGTGTGTGTGTGTGTGTGTGTATTTTACTTAAAACTATATTAGAACTAACCCTCTTGCAAACAAACTTAAGCTGGACTGACCCTCAAAGTTCTTAAAAAGGATTGATTCCTTGGGGCCCAGAAAGTAGCAGCTTGGGACAGCTAGATAAAGGTAAGATCACAAGCTGATCTTTAGCCAGCAAATGACACATTCAGGGTCCTGAATGCATCCTCAAAGCAACTTTTAAAGACAAATTCAAGGGGCGGCTAGATGGTGCAGTGAGTAAGAGTGCTGGCCCGGAGTCGGGAGACCCGGTATCAGTTCCGGCCTCAGATACTTAACACCACAAAATAACTGGCTGTGTAACCTTGGGCAAGTTACTTAACCCCAATTGCTTTAAAAAAAAAAAAAAGACAAATTCAGTTGAGGGGGAAGAAGAAACCTTGGGACATTGGCCCATGTTGAAGATAAGAGATTCTGAAAATTGAAGAATCTGTGGGGTAAGCTCTATTCTGGTAGCTTTCTAATTTAACTATTAGGTTAAGATATTAAGTTCAGTTATTTCTGGCTGCTAAAAGCATATGTGTTATCAGCACCCCTGAAATTTTGGTTCTTTGGGTTTAGAGTCCTTATTGCCCTGCCTTAGTAATAGATTTGACCCCAAGTGCCCTCATATGCTCTACATCAGGCAGCAGGACTTTAACAGTGGCACTGAGGGGTTTTCATTGCATTGTTAATAAAGATAAACAGGTTGAAACTCAGTCAACTCCAAATAGCAATTTGAGATTGTTTTAAAGGATTTTTTGGAAGACCTGCATTTGAGCTAGCCCAGGTCAAGGGAGGAAATATCATTTACCTTTGTTGCTTGTTGTTTCTAGAAATTCTTCCTCCATTGTAAAGAAGGGCCACCCTTCATTCCCCTACCAGGTGTGCTTCTAATTCTTTGGACTTTGCCATCATGCCTCAGCTGTCTTCTTACCCTGAAACCTGCCTCTGCCCTTACAATTCCCCTTCTGTCACTGGTGGGTTCCTCCAAGAATTTGAAGAATTTTGAAGAAAGGCCTGGGCCAACCATTTTTTATTCCCCTACCAGCTCTGTTTCTACATGTCCATACTTCATCTCTTTTCCCCACCCCCTTTTATGTGTTTCCCCAATAGAATGTACACTCCTTGGGACAGAGACTGTCTTATTGCCTGTATTTTTATGCACAGTGACTGGCACATAGTAAATGCTGAATAAATATTTGTTGACTTGACTTGTTGATTTCTTGCTTGGAGCAAGACATTTACATGGCCTCTCCCTATTCTCTCCTTTTCTTCCTTTCTTTGCTCCCTGTCCTCCTCCTCCCTCCCTTTCTCTCTTCCTACCTAGAATGTTCAAATAAGAGGGAGAGGTGCTCTTGGTAGGCACAATAACAGAAGTGAGAAGTATTTAAAGATGCCCTGATAGCCTGTTTCCAAGGAAGGAGCCAGGAAAACCAGAAAAAGTAGACCCAAAAATCCCACTGGGGGTCATTTAGTATAGGGATAAATAACCCTATACAACTCAGTAGACCCTGAAGACATAACTCAATTTACTCCACAGTAATAATTGATCATTATGATGACTCTGAGTCATAAAGAAAACTTTCAATTATGCTCAGTATATTTGTTTGAGAAGGGAGGAAAGTCTGTAATATATTTTAGAAAAAGATCTATCCAAAACGGTTAAGATTAAAAAAAAAAAAAGAAATTTGATGCTTAAATGTCCAAACCCAAATTTTTATATTTGGCAATCTAAAAATGCTTGGCTTTCCAGAATGATCCTTTTTCTTTTTTTTTGCACCTTTTATTGTGCAAAACTTTGTTTTATCATTTATCCGTGTACATACCATTATTAGATGATAAGATTCATGAGGACAAGAAGAACAATACCTTATCCTAACAAATGATCATTACATAGTAAGCATTTACTAAGGAAATTTACAGGAATTACAAGAGCTTCTTTATAAACCATTACTACATCTTAGTAAACAAGAATGATTTACACCTTAAGTGTTTGTTCCAATTAATTTATGTTTTACTGTGCTTTGTAGCCATTTTTATTAGAATCAGTGTTCAGGGAAAATCATGAGAGATTACATTCACTGGTTATAAAGTCCAAATGTTGTACTATGATATCCATAGCAACTCCCTGGTAATTCCAAACAAAATAGATTTCATATCTGCTCAGTATGATTGGTTCTAAATAAAACCCCAGCATGGATGCTTTCTTGTCATTCCTTCTGATTTCCTGCATGCTTGCCTTATACCTATAAAACTTGAGATAAGCATTAACTGTATTCAAATAGCTATGGAACTCAGGAGTTTGCTATTCATTGGGCAGGGTCATTATTCCAACCCTTGTTTCCATTCCCTTATGTGGCTCACAGCATGAGTCCTGAAAGGCTGTTTTCCAGGTCCTCCTCTCCTTACCCCCTAAGGTCTTCTTTGTCTCCACTTTCCAGGGATGGTTTGCCTGCCTTTTGAACTTGCCCAACTCACCTGATCCCATTTCCTCCAATGTGTCAACTCAGTCATAATGAGCTTTGAGCAGCTGACCTTTCCTTAACCCCAGCAACATGCACACAACTAGACATAATAATATATACAGTTTCTTTGCATTTATCAAAGGCAGAGATTCCTTGAGGAATAAAGATTTGACAGCTCCAGTTACAAGATAATTGTGATCCTTAAAAAGAAGAGAGGGAGAGAGATGAGACAGATGGTGTACACTGGAGACGTAGGTTTTTTTGAAAAATAGCTTCAGAAATTCAGGCAAGGAGAGTGACAGGAAGCTATGCAAATCATTCTTTTTTTACATAAAATATCACAGAACACAAGGAAATTATTGTAGTCTTTGGGCTCTCATCAAGTGATTTCTGAATGATGGGATGTAGAATACTAAAGACTGATAATTACTTGCTTTTTGGTTTTGGCTAGGAATCTCTAACCATTCATTCTAAACTACATGGGAACATTATTTTTTTTCCTTGAGAATATGATGGCAACACATGTTTTCTACATGGTTGAATTCAGGCTTAAATATTACAGCATCCACCATAAACACCAATTTGGTTAAACTTTTCAGGATTGTTCTATACAGTCACATAACAATTTACATGTGTGAATGCTTCATAAGAACTTTATTGGCTGACTGTTCCTTGGCATAGCTCATGTCTTGCTTATGAAGATGATAAAACTGTACTTTGATTCTTTTTTGTGTGTATATATGTGTGATTTTTCAAATCTGCTTTTAAATTGGGTCAGGATGGAATTTTAACAACACTTAGCTATTTTCACACATCATGAAAAGGAATGACTTTTCTCTCTCTCTTCTTCATTTCTTACCTGACCCTCCAAACATACATCTCCCAGGATGGACCCTGCATCAGAAGTTCTAAGAAATAGCACTAGATTTGGGCTGGAAATTATTGCAAGTCAATTCCAGGTTGAAAAAGAAACTTTCCTCCCCTCCCCCCTCATTTTTTCCTTAAAATAGTAAGGAAAAGTGATTGTAGAGATAAAGCGGAAGGCAAGTGTTGGATTTAGTCCAGCATAGCCAAAGATGGAGGCAGAAAGAAGCTTGGTGGGATTATTGTCTCATATGATGATAATTATACTTAATGGGATGAATAAAAACACATTTTGGAGGCAGGGAGGAGGAGAGATGAAGGGCTGGTGAGAATGAAAGTCCAAAAGAAAATTTAATGGGAGTTTAATATATGAAGGGTGTGTGTATGCATTTGATAGCTGTGTTGGGGTGTGATCAAGTTGACCAATGCCTTCATCTTCTGCCCAAGGTTATAATGAAAGGAAATGAAAAGGAAAAATGAAAGGAAAACTGGGCTATGACTTTGGGAAGCAGAGCAAAATACATACAGATGTTTTTTGCTTGTACTTTCTGGTTGGCATGGTTAATGACAGCAAAGAATTTTCCCTCTAAGTTGAATTCCAAAAGAAATTTGAAAATGAATAGACAATTTTTAGTTTATAAAGATGGGTTGTCCAGCAGGATGAAGGAATCTAATTTCTTGGAGATAATTAGATAAATTTATACTTAACTACTCCACTTAGGAAGAAGGAAAGAAGCAAAGGAGGGAGGGGAGGAAGGAAGAAAGAAAGGAAATAAACATTATTAAGCACCAACTATGTACCAGGCACAGTATAAAACACTTTCCAAATATTATCTCATTTAGTCCTCACTACAGCCTTGGGGGTAAGGGGTGGGGTGGTGTTATTATTATTCCCATTTTACAGATAAGGGTTTGTTTTTTTTCTGATTCCTTGCCCAGGGTGCCAGTTAGTTAGTATCTGAGGGCTAATTTTAATTCAGGTCTGTTTGACTTTGGGACCAGCTGCTCTAGATACTGTGCAACCCAATTGCCTCAGAGGTAAGAGTGAAATTGGGCTATATGCAGTGACTGCTGGGATCAGAAAGCGTTCATGAATTTTATTTTGTTTCATTTTAAAGGGTCCTGTCTCTTTGGCCGGAGGAAGAGATAGGGAGAAGGTATGTTTTAGAATGGTCAAACAGAAGCAGAGGGTGAGCCTATATATAGGCTTTTTTTGGAGGGGGGAAGGTAGGGCAATCGGGGTTAGATGACTTGTCCAAGGTCACATTGCTAGTTTTTGTGTTAAGTGTCTGGGGGCAGGTTTGAACTCTGGTCCTCCTGACTCCAGGGCCAGTGGTCTTTTCACTGCACCACCTAGACACCCCAGGTGACTATATTTTTGAGGGCCAGTTTCCATATTTGTAAAATAAGGGATTGGACTTAAAAGATCATTTCAAGCTTTGAATCCTAGGATTCTACAAGTTTATTTGGAGACCGACCTTTTTTTAAACTTTTAAAATCATATTGGAATTTGGTAGCAGAAATATTTTAAGTAAAAAGAGAAAAACTTACCCTTCCCTTCTCTACCAAGCTTGATATGAATGACTCTAAATTATATGTGGGTTCCCAGGGGGATTCTGTGATCTTTGAATGTTTGCCCTAAGGCTTAGGTTGGAGCTAAGGTGAAACAGGTCCTATAGCTTCCCCAGGGGCCAGGTCCTAATCAATCCACATATTAATTAATTATTAGATGGAAGTTCTTTTGGGGCAGAAACTAGATTTTTTAAAAAATTCTTTGCATCTAGAAGATGCTTAACAAATGTTTGCTAAATTGAACTAAATTGATTTTTTTCCTCTACTATACTTTCTCACGGGTCCTGATCCACTTTCAAGAAGAGACAGGAAAGTCCATTTTATTATGTTTCAAATTGATTATTTATGTTTTCCTCCCATGTTCCTTTCTAGGTGAATGGGAGTTGTCTGGGGACGCCTACAAATATTTTTGATAAGAGGTCCTTCAAATCTTTGGGTTTGGCCTTTCCCACCTTCCCAATATTAATGGAAATATGTTCCTTGGGCTTCCCTGACTACCTTCTGGGTATCCAGTCACCTGTAGTGACTAAGCGAAATGACTTTATCCAAGAGGTTTCTAGAACCCCTAGAAATGACTTGTTCCTGACTCAAAGCCCATTGGTCCCTTTAGAAATCTATCACTCCTCTCACTCATTTGCCTCCACTAAATTATAATTAGGAATTCCCCCTCTGAAGTCAGCCATCAGCTCACAAAGCATCAAATTTCATTGTCATGATTATTCTCTAGCAGTTTTCACTTTTGGCCAGGAGATGGAACCAGATCCCCAGAATTTAGAACAGGGGAGGGGGCTCATTCTGCCAAAGTGCTTCATACTCAGGACCCTATGGTTTCAGGCTTTTTATTTTTTTCTGTTTTTCAACACTAGGGTCCCACAACTCCACCCTTCAAAGTGAGGGCTTCTTCAGATGTTATAGAAATTGCTTTCTATTTGCTCTGCTCAAAAACTCCCCAAACCTTCTTCCCAGTCCCATCACAAGAGGGGAAGTTAAGGCAGCAGGGCAAGTTGCTTAATATCTCCCCTTGACTCTCAAAGGCTTGGAGGTACTCCTTTCCCTTTATCTACTGGTCTTCATATTACTTATATTTCTCTAGGCAGACATCAGCAGTGCCATGAAAATCTAATACAATGTAAATCTACTGCAAGTATCTGTGATATACAAATTAAAATTTTTTTTTTGTTTGGGGGATGGGTAGGATGGCTATCCATGATACATGGCTATATGATACAAAGGGTAAGGGAATAGCACTTATTAGGCAGTTACAGTGTGCCAGTCCTGTGCTAAGTGCTTTACAAATATCTCATTTGATCTTCACAACAATTCTGTGAGGTAGGTGAGGTCCTACCATTATTCCCCATTTTATAGATCTGAACTTAAGTCTTCCTGATTCCAGGCCCACTGTTCCATATCCATACCACCTAGCTGCCCATGCAACATAAAAGATAAATAACTCTGCCCTATGAAGCATCCTTACATTCCATTCCTACCCAAATTCTGCTCCTTCTGGTAGGGCTCAGTCTTCCCCATTCACTTCAATTCAACAAACATTTATAAAAAATCTACCTCTCTACATAACAGCTACTGGGGATATGAAGCTAGTTATAATAGCAATCCTGATTTCAAGGATCTTAGGATCTAGCCGTGATGTCTTTGTGAGATTTAGAATTAGAGGGACCTTAGAGATTCTCCCTTTAGAGCTAGAAGCAACTCTTGGTATGCTGATAAATGTTAAACACCTGTCTTTCCTTGCCCAAAAATTTATACATGGAACAATTTTAACTTTAGTCTGTATTATTAACATTTTCTTTATCACTTTCTTAAGTCTGGAAACCAATGAAACTATAAACTAAGCCCTGATGTGAATCATTTGTACATTTTTGAGGTATGAATCCTTACAGTGAAAATTTAACAATGGGTTTCTCTCAAGTTGTCCCTAACACACCCTGGCTAGAAAGGATGTCAGAGGCAATTTGGTCCAACTCCCTCATTTTACAGATGAGGGAAGTGACTAAGCCTAAAGTAATAAAACTACCTGGCTTAATTAGGTAATTTAAAAGCCTGTCCTCAGACTTCTAATTCAATGCACTTTTCACTCTAGAACACTACCTGAAAGGTTTAAAAATGCCTATATTTTAAGAAATATAATGTAATCTTCTTAAGGTTAGAACTATTTTTGTGTTTTTTTGTATCCCTAGTAACTAGCAGTCTTTCATATAATAGGCAATTAATAATTGTTTGTTGCATTAAATTCTTTGTGAAGCCTTAAAAAAACCCCAGTTGATAAGCACTTATTAAGCACCTATATGTGCCGGCCATTGTGTTAATTGCTGGGGATACAAGGAAAGGCAGTTAACCCTTGAATTCCAGGAGCTCATAATCCTCTCCTTTCCTTTCCCCAGCCCTAAATTCTTAATTCCGGGTACAATGTAACACTTAAAAATGTTATACTGTGGTTCTCCAACTAGTTTCAAGCCGGTTGAAAACAGGGTCTATGGGCGATATGGCTGCATAGTCGACATAAGAGGTATTCAGTAAAACCTTGCTGGGTAGTTGATTTTAAGGTATGCTTCCTTCCCAGTAAATGAATGGTCCAAGAGTATAATCAAAAATTCTCAAAGTAGGAAAGGTAAACTATGAACAACCATTATGAAAGAATTTGTGAAAGAATGTTGCAAAGCTCTAATAAGAAAAATTCAAATTAAAATCTTTCTGAGGTTTCATTTTAGGCAGAAATTGGCAAAAATAACAAAATGTAAAGTGTCATTTTCAGCCTAAGGTGAAACCTCAGAGTGGTTGTGATTTTACATTTTTCCCTTATTTGCATCTTGGGGCATTCTTTTCTTTTGTATGATTGTTAATAGTTGATAATTTCTCTACCTACCCTTTGATTCAGAAATTCTACCCTGTGAAGGTCAAGGATAAAAAGAAAATTTCCAAATATGGCCAAATACAGCAGAAATTGTGGTGAATGAATGTAATTGAATACTATTGTGATGAAAGAAACAAGGAACATAAATACAGCATGCAAAGATTTATACAAACTGATGAAAAGTGAAGTTCAAAGAGGAAAATAGTATACCCAATGACTACAAACAATTTAAATGGAAAGAATAACAGCAATCAATTGAAACTGAATGATATGGAATTATATGACCAGGCTTGGCTTCAAAGAAGACACCATTCTTTTTAGACGTGGGGGACTAAGGGTGCAGATATAGATAATGTCAGACTTTAAAAAATATCCTGTTGATGTGCTCTCCTTGAGAGCAGGGAGTTGTCTTTTACCTTTCTGGTATCCCAGACTTAGTTTAGCACTGTGCCTGGCATACATAAATGCTTGGAGACTTGATCTGTTGGTTAATTTGCTTAGATTAAAAAAAATGTTCTTTGTCATAATGGATAGCTTTGGGGAGGGGGGATGGGAGAAGGGCTATATTAAGAAATGTAGGTGATGACAAAGACATCACTAAAAATATATTTTCAAAATAAAATAATCCTGTGAATGGGCATCTGCCTTCATGGTAGACCTGGATTAGCAACTTCTATATGATTCCAAATATGCAGTGCATTAGTATGACAGAGAAGGGTCATTGTATAGCTTATCAACATGTTTTTCTTTCTATAATTTTTTCCAATTTTTTATTTTTAGTTTTCAACATTCACTTCCATAAGTTTAAAATTTTCTCCTCTTCCTTCCCCAAGACGGCATGCAATCTTACATGGACTCTACATATACGTTCCTATTAAACACATTTTTACATTAGTCATGCTGCATAGAAGAATTATAAGAAATGGGAGAAACCAAGAGAAAGAAAACACAAAACAAAACAAAACAAAAAAGAAAATCGTCTGTATCACTCTGCATTCAGACTCCATAGTTCTTTCTCTGGATATGGATAGCATTTTCCATCATGAGTTCTTTGGAATTGTTTTAAGGTTCTTGCATTGCTGAGAATGGCTAAGTCTATCAAAATCAGTCATCACATACTGTGGCTATTTCTGTGAACAAAGTATTCCTGATTCTGCTCACTTCACTCAGCATCAGTTCATGTAAGTCTTTCTAGGTTTTCCTGAACTCCTTCTATTCATCATTTCTTAAAGTACAATAGTATTCCATTACATTCATATATCACAACCTGTTCAGCCATTCCTCAGCTGAGGCAGCCCTCAATTTCCAGTTCTTGGCTACCACAAAAAAAGCTGCCATAAATATTTTTGTACCTGTGGGTCCTTTTCCAATTTGTATGATCTTTTTAGGGTACAGCCCTAAAAGCAGTATTACTGGGTCAAAGGGTGTGCACATTTTTATAGCCCTTTGGGCATAGTTTCAAATTGCTCTCCAGAATGGTTGGATCAGCTCATAGCTCCACCAACAATGAATGTGTTCCAACTTTCCCACATCTTCTCCAACATTTATAATTTTTCTGTTTTGTTTCTATAACTTTTTTTAAAAAATTGTTTTTGATATCTTTTGTTTGAATATCACTTTCATTTCCCAATATAATCCTTCCCTCAACTCTTTCCAGGGAGCTATCCCTTATGACAAGTCAGTCAATAAGCATTTAATAAGCACCCTACTATGTGCTGATAAAAGAAAAAAGAGAAGGAAAGGCAGTTCAGCCAAATTAACCAAATGACTGTATCACTACTCACAATTCCAATCTATCTCTGCAAAGAAGGAGAGCTAAATTCTCATTTCTTCTCCCCAGGACAAGCTTGTTCAACATTATAATTAAGCACTATTCAGTTTTGTTTTCATTGTTGTTTTTCCCTTTTACAATGGTGCAGTTACTGAGTATATTGTCTTCTTAGTTCATATTACCTTACTGTGCACTAGTTCCTATGTCTTGCCATGCATCTCAGAATTCTTCAGTCATCATTTCTTATATCATTGCACTCTTCTATTTATACTCATGGTGCATAATTTGTTTAGATGTTTCCCAAGTGACAAACAATGACTTTATTTCTCGTCCTTTGAAACAACAAAATCACATCAACATGATTTAGTTAGTATATATGCAATACCTGCATGTGAATTATTTTTATGTGTTTATAGAATCAGTTAGAGACCATTTAGGACAACCCCTTCCTTTTATAAATGAGGAAACTTAGGTTGAGGGGAAGTTGAACTACCCCAGGTCAAGTAAGTAGTCATAGAGGCAACATCTGAATCCAGGCCATCTGACTCTAACGCCAGTATCCTTTCCACTGTACCATGCTGTATATCTACTCATGATAGCTTAGCCTAATGGCAAGTGGGAATTCAGAGACTGGGGCTCCATTACAAAGCACATCACCTAATCTGTCTTTTTTTTCCCATCTGTAAAATGAGGATAATTATATCTGTCCTTACCTACTACTTTACAAAGATGTTGTGAAGATAATATATATTAAAGTGCTTTGAAGTCTTGAGAGGAAAAGGACTAAGTGAATCTCAGCTGCCATTAGCAGCAGGTCACACAGTGGGGCATCACCTTAAAGACATACAGTACTTTAAGTAAGTCATACCATGGTCAGACAAATAAATTGATTCTTTCCTTAATTTCAATCTGTAGGAATGCAGGGAAGGAAAATCTCATCCTGTGCCTCCCTTCCCCAAGTTTTCCCTTTGTGTTATTAGATGTGAGGTCCTTGAGAGCTGGGACTGTCTTACTTTTACAACCTCAGCTCTTAGCACAGTGCCTGGTATATAGTAGGTGCTTAATAACTGCTTGTTTCTTTCCTTCCTTTTTCCTAACCGGGATAGCTGAGTTTCAATCTATTCAATTACCTCCCAGAAATTAGATTCCTTCATCCCCCTAGATAACTCAAATTTATAAACTGTTTATTGACTTCTGACTAACCTTAAGGAAGAAAAAAGCATTGATCCAACTTTAGGAGCCTTAGATTAAAAAGAGAATAAGCTATCTTCTATTATAAATCTGGTTCTGGGGTTAACTTTAGCAGAAGTTGACTCCTCATGCTGTCAGTCAATAAACATTTATTACTCAACTAGTATGTTCCAGGCACTGTACTAAGCACTGGGGTAATGAAGAGGCAAAAAGACAGTTCCTGCCCTCAATTGCTCAAACTCTAACTGAGACAAAGCAACCAAATATGCACAAATAAACTATATACAAGGTAAAAAGGAAATAATTACAAGAGGGAAGGCACTATATATGCAGGGATTGGGAACCTGTGACCTCGAGGCCACATGTAGTCCTCTAGGTCCTCAAGTGTAGTCTTTTGACTGAATCCAACTCACAGAACAAAACCCCTTAATAAAAGGATTTGTTCTGTAAAACTTAGATTCAGTCAAAAGGCTGAACCCAAGGACCTAGAGGGTCACATGCGGCCTTGAGGCTGCAGGTTCCCCACCCTTCCAACAGTTGGGAAAGGTTCCCTGTAGAAGTTGAGATTTGAATTGGAAATTAAAGAAGCCAGTAGGCAGAGATGAGGAAAGAAGAGTTATTCCAGGCATGGGGAAAGGCAGAGAAAATGCCTGAAGCCTGGTGTAGACAGGAGGCCAGTGTCACTGGATGGAAGACTAACTGGGAAGGTAGGCTCAGTTATGAGGGGCTCTGAATGCCAGACAGGAGTTATAGTCGATGCTGGAGGCAATGGGAAGTCCCCTAGAGTTGAATGATCTGTGGTGGTGCAACTAAGCCGGACCTGCACTTTAGGAAAATAATGGAGTGGGTAGACTCCTGAAGCTGGCAGATCCATTAGCATCTAAAAAAATATGATAACTTGCATCTAGGAAACCCTATAGCTGCCTTTATGTTATTGAATACTATATTCACCGAGGTTATGTGAACTGGTCATCTCAACCCTACTCTACTACATGCCAATTTTTTAGGGTCAGTCAAAAAAAGCACTTATTACTACTACTCGGTGCCAGGCACTATGGGGATGAGGCTCAGAAGTGTAAAAAAGAATTTCTGTGCCTCTGAGTTTCAGAAGATACGACATTTTAGTCCCTTGTCCCTGACCACAACCCCAAACGGCACATACCAGGTAAAGTTAAATGTAAAACTCAACAACCTTCTGGCCAGCCAACATTTATTGACTGCCACCATGTGCAGGGATAGAAGATGCTAACCAAAAGTGACCAATAATGAGTGACTCATCGAGCCCAGCCAAGGCAGAGCTGAGGACGGCTCTTTTCCTAGACTCTGTACTCCATTACTTAATCCTAACTATTCATGCCAGGTTATGTGAATTCCGAAAAGTCCTGGGACGAATCGTTCTGTTCTCAAGTTGACAGGGTGAAAGAATCCTCTTCTCCCTTCCCCCACTTCCATCAACTCTTCCTTATCTATTAAAGCCTATCTGCCTATTCATTTGTGCACCACCTCCCCGCCTCCATCTCTTGTGCTGGAGGGCGTCAGTCTTACAGGTGTGTGCAGGGGGCCACCCAATACGAAGAATCCAGGTGAAAGCTGCTTCCTTGGCTGGGAAGCAATTGAGCCTATTTGCCAGATTCCTTCCTCGTCCGCTCCCACTCTCCTACCCCCAACTGTCCCAGTCGGAACTCTACACTTTCAGGGCTGCGTGGGAGGTAGTTATCTTTCACATTTCTGGTTTTTGACACCCCCCCCCCGCTTGTATACCAGCATAGAACCAGGATTCTCGGCCCCAGGTGTGTTTTTGTGTTGTGGGCGCGCGCGTGTAAGCGCGTATGCGTGCGCGTGCTAGATTGGGAAGTGAATGGGTGGGAAGGAAAGGTTGGGGGTGGGGGTGTGGCCCCAGGAATACAGCAGCAAGGACTCTAGGAACTAACTGGTTTATATTAAAATAGTGTGCCACGTTTCCTCCTCGCTGACCAATGCAGACACTCTTCCCCTCTCTCCCCCATCTCCCAGGGGCCGAGCAATGTAAAACAGCCCAGCAAGGTTGGAATTACACTCCCATCTTGCTCGTTAGCCTCTTTCCACTACTCAAGCCTAGGAATCTAGTAGGAATCTCCGAGCACTGCAGGGAAGAGGGGCTGGTCGGTCCAGTCAACGAACCCTGCGCATTCCAGGGTCCCCTGACTATCTGTCCGGGGAAGAGACTGAACACAGAATAGAGAAGGAGGAAGGCATCGTCTTCTTTCGCTTCCACCTTTTTTTTTTTCATTTTCCTGTCTTTGCACCACTGGGTCCGTCTGCAAACAGCCGTCTTCTAAATCTACCCTGCGACCCTCACCCTAAAGCCTTTAGCGTAGAGCCTCTCCCTTATCATTCCAAGGAACCGAGCGGGGGTGGTGACGTCTCTGAACTCCTCCAGACACGCTGCAGTCTTTGGAGACTCAGCTCAAAGTTGCCTTTTCCGATGTCACCTTTGCTAGTGCCTTCTCTCTGAAATCACCTCCCATTTACACAGTGTATATCTTATAATGTGATTATAAGTGTAATTACTAAAATGTAATGATTTTCATTTTGTTGTCTCCCACATTAGAAAATGGGCTTGAAGGCACGTCTTTGCTTTTCTCCGCATCTCCTGCTACAGTCTGGCACACACTTGTTGACTGAGGGACATGCCAGTCCTTCAAAACTCAGCTCATGTATGTGACTTTCCCTAAGATAACCTCCCAGTGCATATATCGTTCGTATGTAATTATTTTTGTCTCAAATCCCATCTTCTGCTTGCGGCCCATCCGGGGTCCCTCCTGCTGCCTTTCCTCTGGAATTACATTCCCTCTATCCTGTATATAGCGTGCCTACATATCCATTTGTATGTTTTTCTTCCATTACAGTGTGAGTTCCTTGAGACCTCTTGGCTTTTTGCTTGTCGTATCCTTAGGGCTTAGCCCAAAGCCTGGCACACGGGTAGAGCTTAATAAATGCTTGTTTATTAAGGGTTAAATCAGAGTCCTTCTAGACTCGGTTCAAGACCCAATTCTGCCGGCCTTTCCCAGTCCCGCCTGCCCCGAAATACCTTGTGTATTAGATTACATATATCTTGCATGTACATAGTTGTTTGCTTGTAGTCTTCTTCATTAGAAAGTGAACTTCCTGAGGACAGGGACCCTGTTTTTGTAGTCTTTGTATCCCATGAGCTTTAGCACATATATCTTTCAAGTACATAGTTGTTTGCATGTTGTCTCCATTAGAAAGGGAGCTTTTCGAAGGCAGGAACCCCTGTTTATGCCTCCCTTTGTATGCCCGGCGCTTAGCATATAGTTAGCACTTAATAAATGCTCTGTAGACTAAAATTGCTTGAAAATCTTTGTTCTGAGTTGTCCCTTGGGTTCACACTCTTTGAGATGGGTAAGCTGCACCCTCCAGGATCCTTCCAATTTTCTTCCAGGTAGAGGGAAGGCAGAAGCCGGCGCTGCTAGAGGGGCGGGGAGCGGACAGTAGGGGAAGCAGTAGCGCCGGTATCTGCAGCCGAGGGCCGCCTCCCCCTCGTACCCCCCTTTCCCCCCCAGGCCGCGCTGGGCACGGAGGAGAGGCGCTGTGTGTTCGCGGCCAGGCGGGGCTGGACTCCGGGTTCCTGGCGCCCCGGGGCTCGGGCTGCAGCAAGTTCTCTGCGGCCTCCTCCCCTCTCCCTTCTCCTAAACTGGGAGAGTGGGAGGTGGCGCGCGCGGCGTGTGTGTGTGTGTGTGTGTGTGTGTGTGTGTGTGTGTGTGTGTGTG
>NW_027185655.1:75780495-75874084 GCF_028583685.1 Petaurus breviceps papuanus
GTGTGTGTGTGTGTGTGTGTGTGTGTGTGTGTGTGTGTGTGTGTGTGTGTGTGCGCGCGCGCGCGCGGGCGTGTAGGGGGCGCAGCAGAGTGGAGTCTTTCTATGTGCCGCCGAGTCGTCAGAGACAGGCAGACACACACACACACACACAGGCACACACACAGAGACAGCAGGGCTGGGGCGGCATCGGCTGCATCAGCTGCATCTGCTGCTGCTGCCGCGGCCGTCGCAACCCCCTTCCCTCCACTGCTGCTGCTGTTGCTGCTGTGCCCGCGAACAAAGAGGAGAAGGCAGCTCCATACCGGGAGCAGGGGGCCCCTGGACCCCGGCTCCTGCCTCCTCCAGCCCTCCTTGGCCACGGAGGAGCCACTCAGGAAGGAGATGGTGGGTGCCTTCTCTCTTGTTTTCTCCCCGCCTCGCTTCCTCTCCCTCTCGCGCTCTTTCCCTCTGCTCTCTCTTTCACCGGGTTGCGGGGTGGATGTCTCTCCTTCCCGGGAGCGCTGGAGGGCCAGCTCGCTTTGCCGGCTGGGTCCCTGTGGGTGCCCGGGGAGCCAGGAGGGAATTGGCGAGGTGTGGGATCCCCGGCAGGGCTTCCGTGGCCCGGGCGTCAGGCTTGGCGAGGGGGTCCTCCCCGGGCTTGACCAGCTTCCCGAAGATCACCAGGACTATCCCCCCCCCCCCCCCGCCAGTCTGTTTCTATGGGGACTGTTATCTCTTTACTTCTCCCGCCCCTTTCTCTAATAGGTTTTCTTGTTTTGTCCCCCCCCTCCCCCACTTTGTGCCGAGCTAAGTTTCGCAACTTAAGGCTACGCATTTATTTTTAAGTACATGAAAACTTCCAGAGAGAGAGTGAGTGTGTGTGTGTGTGTGTGTGTGTGTGGCCCCTGCCACAACCGAAAGGCGAAAGCACAGAGGATTGTATTTAATAACCCCTTTTACAGTCCCCTTGACTTTTCCCACTTGGAAGTGGCCGCGCTGTGTCCCGAACACCTTGCTGTGGAGTGGGGGTTGGGGGGGTGGGGAGGGCAGAGACACAGAAGAGAGAGATGGGTGGGTTGCCTTTATACAGTATTTCTCTTCTGTTTTGGGTATGAGTAAATAATCTGTAGGGATTGTCTTTTTAGGGGGTGAGGGAAATGAAGAGATGGAGGTGGGTAATGATTGTTTTTACTGAGTGGTCGAATTTCCTATTCTGCCAACTGCTTTCTAGGCAAAGATTCCTCATTGTCAGATTCACAATTATTTTTGCCTGTTGTCTTGAATGGAATTAGGGCAGGCAGTTTAAACAACCAAAAAAACCCAAAACAAAATCAATGTACTTTAGAGTTTGTGAATGACTGGAGGTGGAAATTGGTATAAATTACTGCAGGTTTTATATTTTAGAAACTTTCAAACCAATCTTTTTAGAGGTAATCCTTGGAATTTGATCTTAGAATCCATAGTAAGTTGTAAGTTACAGCCCCTCGTTTTACAGCATTGACCTTTTATTCTTTTTTATAAGAAATATTACATAACCTCATTTTTAAGCCCAGATAAGAAAATAAGATTTGCAGTTGCTTGTTAGCTAAGGGTCTTACTAGTGTTGGAGTCAATAAGACCGGGATTCAAATCCAATCTTCTGTGCTCCTAATGCACATAACCTCTCTATTCCAGGAAAACCTTTTAAGACTAAAAGTTACAGACAAGTGACTGATCTGCATCAGGGGAGGGAGTTTCCATCTTGGGAGTTTCCTTACTCATGAAATCACAGCCCCAGACTTAAAAAAGAAACATATCTGATACTGGAGCCAGTTTGCCACAACAGGCAGAAGAATTTATTAAACTCTAAAGTGGTTTGAAAATTGGAGCTTTGTTGGATGTTAATTGTAATTTCAGGTAAAGAAAACTTTAAATTAGCTTCTGTTTAGCTTTTCATTTAAGCCAAGTACTGCAGTTAATAATAACACTATGATGGTCAAAGAAATTATCTTCTTTATTTCATTTCATACATTACATTTATTACAGAAATCCTTCTGTAATAAGCACTTAATGGCTATTACAAAACAGTGTACTTCTAAATAGCTTTAGGGATTATTTTTTAATTGTGTAGAAATCTTTTAAAAAATGATTGACTCACCAGTGTAGGAACAGTGTTCAGAAGCAAAGCAGACTCTATTAAAAAATATTTATGAATGTTTTGGTTCTTGGCCCTTCTTCTATAGATCCATATGTTGCCCAAGTTGGAAGGGATTTAGAGACCATCTGATTTGATGCTTTTATTTTGCAGATGAGGAAATTGAGGCAGAGTAAGGCCAATGAGGTAAATCACAAAGTGATTTATTAATTTTAAATTAAACTAATACTATATAGTGATTCACCATAATTTAAAGTCAACTTCTTTTATTCAATTAAATTTCTTAAAAAGTAAACACTTGATTAATGAATTAATGAGCTGGGTAAACCCAGGTCTCTGGACCATAGTGTTCTTTCTGCTTTTCAATGAACTCATTTAAAAAGTTTTTTCCCCCAGATTACATTATTCATTTATTTTTCTTTTTTCCCTACCCACCGATCCCAGAAGAGAGTCTGAACAGGCATGGATGTTACATGAATCACTTTAAGGAAGGTGAACAACTATGAAGACTTTTTTCTCAGTAAATTAGATAAAGATGGATGAATCTGCCTTGTTGGATCTGTTGGAATGTCCTGTGTGTTTAGAACGACTTGATGCTTCTGCAAAGGTCTTGCCTTGCCAGCACACATTTTGCAAACGCTGTTTGCTCGGGATTGTTGGCTCTCGAAATGAACTGAGGTGTCCAGAATGCAGGACTTTAGTGGGCTGCGGAGTTGATGAGCTACCCAGTAACATCCTGTTGGTTAGGCTGTTGGATGGAATCAAGCAGAGACCTCGAAAACCAGGCACCAGCAGCGGGATTAACTGCACAAATGCTCTCAGGGCCCAGGGCAGTGCTGTTGTGAATTGTAGTTCAAAAGATCCCCAAGGCTCCCAAGGTGGACAGCAACGAGTGCAGGCCCGGAGCCCCCCAGTACGAGTAAGTAGCCAAGAAACAACTAGTTGGTGAATCCCAATAAGTGCATGGAAGACTAGATTTCCTTTTTGCTTCCTTTTATTCATTACCAGTACTTAAGAAAACAAGTGCTTTTGGAACTGGTGGTAAATTATCTATTTTGAAATACCTTGTTATTCTGTATGTGTTCTCAGCTAAAGTAAGTTTTTTCAGGGAAATTACCAAGTTATTCAAAGGTAATTTAAAAGATGGCAGGTTGTGGTAACTTGTAATATGTTGGTTAGGTGTGATTGTGGTTTATTTTTCCCCCACACTGATTATATATGTCCAGAATAGAAAACCAGCCCTGTGGCATTATTTTTTGCTTCTGGTTGTGGTGGTGTTTGACTTTATAAAAATATACTACTGTATATGCGGGTAGAAGGAGTTCTTAACAGACCATAGCCACAGGTAGGTCGGTTTTGTTGCCATGGCAACAAAGTGTCATACTGGACTGTGCACGATCTAATCACAGTTTGTTTTTTTTCTTCTGGGAGTTCAATAAAATTAATTAAGCCAAGATCTTTTATTAGAGCTTCAGTGTGGGCCTGAGTTGAGGCTGGAAAAAAATTTTAAGTGTAACTCTATGTGACTGCTACCACTTGAAATCAACCAATAAACATCCATTTATTAAGCACCCAATGTGTGCCAAGCAGAGGCAAATAGATGACTCAGTGGATAGAATGCTAGACCTCCAGTTAGAAGACCTGAATTCAAATGCAGCCTCAGATGATTAATAACTGTGTGACTCTAGGCAAGTCACTTGTTTGCCTTAATCCACCCCAGAAGGAAGTGGCAAACCATTTCAGTATCTTTGCCAAGAAAACCTCATGGCATGCTATGGCCATCAGTGTTATTTCGAAGAGTCAAACACAGCTGAGAAACAACAGTGTACCAAGTACTGTGTTAGCTGCCAGGAATGTAAAGATGAAAGTGATATTGTTCCTGCCTTTAATGAATTTATGAGGAGGGGATATAGGGAAGACCTGCAGATAGTATTGGATTTGGAGTCAAATTACCTGGAGATTGAATCTTGGTGTGGCCACACATGATACCCATGTTTTCCTATCTGTAAAATGAGAGTGTTTGACCAGATGACCTGTAAGGTCCCTTCTGACTCTCCTTATGCAGTTTGATACAAAATAAATACAAAACAGTTTTGGCGAGAAGTTCCTATGGGTTGGGCATATCAGGAAAGGCTTCAGGTAGAATATGGTGCTTAGCTGAGCCTCAATGTATTTTAATCAAATATATTCCTTAGGAATAAACTATTTTATTAAGTAAGGTCAGAAGTCTGGCAATAATATTATTTTGTAATAAGATAATATGATATCTTTATACTATGTTGTGGATTTTTCTCTCTCCTTTTCTTTTTGGGGGAAGTAAATGTAGGAAAAGTAGTTTGTCAAGTAAATAGTTGCATTTGTCATGGCGAAGACTGTTTTGGAAATTGGCCAAATTGTCATGGATCCAGTTTTAATTAGTAGTTAATCTTGCTTAAAATATTTTTCAGCAGTTCATAGGATCTTAGATTTAGAGCTAAGGGACCCTAGAACTCCTTGAGATCAGCTCTCTGATTTTACTATTGAGCAGACCAGAGAGGATTAGTGACTTGCCCAGCCTCACAGGTGATAGAGTAAGTGCCTAACTCACACTTATTTTAACACTTGAAGTTTATAAGGCCATTCCCTCCCAACAGCCTGGTAAGGTAAGTAGTACAATTTTTTAAATTACTATTTTACATATGAAACTGAGGCTCAGAGAGATGAAATGTCTTGACCCAAGTTTACACAGGTGTTAAGTATCAGTGTAGACTCGATTGCAGGTCCCTCCTTCCCCCCTGAGGTGCTGGTATCTATTATAACCTTCCACTAAAAAATAATGTACTTTGTAGATTCTTTTGTAGTTTCTTTTGATATGCTACAGGGATTTTTCATCTTGCAGGCATTAGATAATACAGGTTTCACCTAGAATGTATGAGGAGCCGCTGGTCTGACTGCAGCTCTGCCACTGTGACTGCTGCAAACACTAGGTTGCCTTTATAGTCATCCCCCAGGGGATGGCCCCAAATTTAGAAAACTGGCCCTTTGAAAACCCATCACTGGCAGATCATTTGATGATCTTTTCTTTTGATTCACATTTTAAAATTTCTTCCGGAAAGTGAGTGTTTTGAGGGCGAGGGTGATCCTTTTAAGTGTTTGGGGTCCATGTGCTATGGATTGAATAAATACACAAGTGCTCTCCTTGGCATTTGTCTATTTCCCCGGACTCTTTCAAGAAAAATTCTGCAGGAAACAAGGCATGGGGAATTTCACTCATGAATCTTTTAACTGGAACACCAGTCATCACATTGGTCATTTCTGAGACACCTGACCCAGGTCTACTTCCTTTAAAGACTGGGGAGATTTGCCTCTTTGGAAAGGTTTTGTTTCACTCTTAATTAGACTAGAAGGATAGCTTCTGGCTATGAATAGAAAGTGTCTTTGTTGTTGACACATCACTTGTGTTAAGGGGAATGCTCTAAATGTTTGATCATTAGTAAAAAGAATTTGGTGGAGGGAGCTCAAGTATTCAACTGAACAGCCCTAAGATTTTAGAGTTAATTATTTACAGCCTTGGTTTTCTTTGTAGGCAAGAAATTTGCTACCTACTTTCATTGATCAAGAGCTGAAAAGGACCTGAGAGGTCCTTTAGTCTAACCCCTTTATTTTGAATGAGGAAATGGAGACTTAGGGTGGTGAAGAGACTTGCCTGAGGTAACACTGGCAGAAAAGTGGGTGAACAGGTATTCAAACCCACATCCATTGACTCTAAAGGAAGCATTCCTTCCAACTGTTATCTCCCTCCATAATACACCCACACAGTTCTTGTGTTTTTGAACTGCTAAGGTATTTCAGGTATGCATCGCTATGTAAATAGTTGCTAGTATTTATGGCAGTAATAACCAGCTAGTATTGATGGTATTTTTCTAGGTTTTACCATTTTTCTTATTTTATTACCTTATTTTTATTAACTCTGATCTATTTTGGGACAGTAATAGCAAAGGATCTATGATTTCATCAGTATGGGAGATACCTTATGTGGGAATTCCCCCCTGTAGAGAGTTCAGAACCATATATAACTTAGTGAATTAATTCTGTGGAGTTACTTGGTGCACATAGAGCTAAAATGACTTGTCTAATGTCACAGAGGTAATTAATGTCACAGGTGATACTTGAACCCAAGGTCTGCTTGATTCCAAACCCAAGTGTTCTGTTACTTAGTATATTACTTGTGATTTCTCTGCATGGAGAAAAATTGTTTTTTAAGAAACTGAACTTATATTGCAGCTTACTGTAACTTGGGTATGTTAGTAGAGAAGGGTGAAATAGGAATAAAATATGTTGTTTTTATTGAAGTAGAATTTACCCCAAGGTGGCATAGTAGATAGAGCACTGGACCAGGAAAAGTCAAATTCAAATCCTCCCATATACATACTATATGACTAGGGAAAGTCATTTAACTTCTCTGTGCCTCAGTTTCCTCATCTGTAAAATGAAGATGTTGAACTTGGTGGCATCTAAGGTATCTTCCACCTCTAAATCTGTGTCTAATGAGTGGTGCCAAATATTTCATTACTTACGAGGACAGCCTCTTCTGCTTAAAATAACTCTTCATTAGCAGTTAACAGTACTTTTTATAGTCAGACTAAACAGTGGTAAAATACATTCTATTTGATGCATGTTTTCTAAGCATTTTAAAAATATACTTGTAGGTCTAGGAGATAATTCTTGAGAAAGTAAGAAATCACAGTTTGTGGATGGCACTGAGGTTGGCAGGCACAGTCTCTCTCAGACACACACACACTCACACACTCAAAATTTCTTCAGACTCAATGAGAGAGTGGCCATAATGACTGCCAAGCATTTATCCTTGTCAGGGAAATATTTTTAAATGACAGTACCGTGAAACATGCATGTTGCCTCATGTTTTGGCACAGCTCAAAGTGATAACACATGGAACGTTGCTTTAGTTTATTAGTTATGTCCCATTATATACCAGTAGACTTGAGATCATGTGGCTTCTTCGTGTCCTTAGCTGAGGCAGAGTGAGTATTATCAGCAGATCTGAATATTTCTAATATGTTCTGCATATCTTGTTTCCAGAATTTGACTCATTAGCTCAGTCCAAAGACAGAATGAAGAGGGGTAACGGTTAGGGCCTGCCCTACCTGAGTCAGCTTTGGAAGCTTTCATTCTTGCCCTTAGGCAGAGCATTACCTTGACTTGGTTTTAAACTGAGGATCAACACCTGCATAGGCCTCTAGGGAATAATGATCCTTGCTCATCCAATCTTTGCCTATCTTCAGTGTAATGGAAAGAAGACTGCCTTAGAGTCAGGGGCCATGGGTTTTAATCCTGCCTCTGTAATCTTGGGGCAAGTACCTCAATTTCCTCAAAACAAAAGGTTGGACCAGATGAGCTCTAAGGTTCCTTCCAGCTCTAAATTTATATGGTGTATTAGATAGAGTGTTGCTCTTGGAGTGAGGAAAACCTTAACCATTAATTAGCTGTGTGACCCTGGATAAGTCACTTAACCTTTGTCAGCATCAGTAATAGCACCTATCGCATAGAGTTGTTGTGGATCAAATGCAATAACACATATATAATCTTCAGTGAACGCAGTGAGATGAGACCTGGAGAAGGCAGCTTGGCATTGTGGATCAAACAGCTGGGCTTGTAATCAGAAAGATTTAAGTTCAAAACCTGCCTCAAGGATTTTCTGTGTGACCCTAGGCTTGTCATTTAACCACTACATGCCTGGGGAGTCTTTGATCTTTCAGCCAGCCTTTCTATATCTTATCATTACTATTGGAAAGTATTACACTCTCAATCTTTTGTCTTGGAGCTCAAGTTCATTGGATTCAGAGTCAAATGAGACCTGGGAGATCACCTGGTAGAGAGGTGTCAAACTCATGACCCATCTGGGACCAGCAGGGAGGGATTAATTTCTATCTGAGCTCAACACAACTCATCTAATCTAACCCTCTCATTTTACAGATGAGGGAACTGAGGCATGGGGGAAGTAAAAGGACATAGTCAAAAGTCTCACAGGTAGTAAAGTGTAGAATTAGGGTTCAACACCAGCTTCATGTGTGGCATGTCCCAAAAGTCTTAGTGCGGTTTGTAAGTTTTCATGGTTTAGAGCTTAAATAGCTTAAAACTGCACTAAGAATTTGGGGATACTGTAGAAGAAATATAGCTCTGCTTTTTTGACTGATGTGATAGATAACTGGCCTTGCCTTCTTTCATTCCACAAGTATTGATTCCTGGACTTGGAATAAGGAAGACTCATTTTTGTTCACATCCGACCTTAGATTAACCCTGTTTGCCTCAGTTTCCTTGTCCTTTACATGAGCTGGAGAAAGAAATGGCAACCCACTTTAGTATCTTTGCCAAGAAAACCCATTTTTCACAAAGAATTGGACAAGAATGCATAACAACAAAAACCTAGTAAGGATCAGAAATTGCTTGGTGCTAGGGGAGGGGTGTAACTAATGTAGTCCTTACCTTCAAGGAATTTACACATGAATATTTAAGGAATAATCCAGTAGTAAACTATATGTAAGACAACAAGAGGAGAGGTGTTACAGGGATATGATTGGGATGGTGAATTTGAAAATGTTGAACTTGGAGTCTATGGAATCTGACTTTGAATCCCTCCTCTTCTTCCTTTGACCTCTGTGACTTGGGGCAGGTTACTTAATCCATTTGGCTTCAGTTTTTCATCTGTAAAATGTGGTTAGAATTAGATCAGCGAGTGATTGTAAATGTTTAACAACCTTCTCTCCAAAATACACAGGACACACTTTTAAGTTTAATCTGCACTCTTAACATTTTCTCCATCATTTTATCAAATCTAGACAATTAACAAAACCAGAAATCAAGCCAATTTCCAAGGTATAAATGCTCACATCTCAGGAGGAGCTGTCACTCTGGGCTAGATCACAGTCAGGAGCCCTTTCAACTCTAAATTTATGATCCTATGGTTAAGGACCAAATAAGTGTTACAGTCAACAATAATGATAGTAATTGGTAACACAAATTGTGGTGATTGAAGACTTCTGTTCCTTGAAACAGCTCTGTGATATAGGTAAATATGAGTATTATTATCTCTATTTTGTAGATGAATTCACTGAGACTCAGTGAGATCAAATGACTGTCCCATATGTAGAGGTCACTGGGATGACCAGTTAAGGCTTCATGAAGACAGTGAGACCAAGAACTGTACTTTGAAAGATGGGATTTGGATAGGTGGAGGAGAGTTGGGGAGGGACTTTAGGCCATTAGAACAGAGCTGAAGATAGTGTTTTTCTCCAAACCCTTAGAATCCTACCTTTGCTTTATAGCTTACTGTGGCTCCCTAGCCTTTCTTTTACATTTATCAGTTCCATTGGAAAGGCAATGGAATTAAAAATGCCCACCCTATACCCATGGAAAAATGAGTGATAACACAAAAGGAGAAAAATCCCTTCTCTCATTCACCCTCTGACTGCTCCTCGGAGATTATGCATGTAGTCATCAGTGCCAAGACAAGAGGAAGACAGTGGTTGTTTCATGAATGGTGGCATATGGGTATATATAAATATAGCCATCTTAAAGATAGATGTGTGAGAGAGCTCTTCAGTGGAAGCTGGAAGGGAATGGAGGTGCCATTTCAGATGGATGACAGCAGTAAATTACTTGAGTTGTGAAACAGAGAAAAGTAAGCAGTAGGAGGGCTCGAAAATGAATTTTTCAGCTGTATTAAATATAGTACAGAAAGGCAAGGGTTGTCAAGTTTTAAACATTTTTCTGTTACCCTTTGGAAATAACAAATATCCTAAAATACCTTTAAAAAAAAGAATCCTCTCCCCCTAGTGCTCTACTGCTAGAGGCCAGTGTAAATTTTTATTATTTTTATTGTTTAATTAGCAATTGTCTCCAAGTAATAAGGAATTACTTTTATCCTTTTGAAACTTAGAAGTGAGAGTCTAATTTCTAGTTTGTGGGAGAGGTTTCTGTTCAGTCATTTCCATTTAATAGGCTTATGCCTGACTGCTGCTGGAATTCATGATTCATGTGGGTATGTATGGGGAGATGGCTAGATGGGTCAGAGTGCTGGAAGACCTGACTAAATCCTGCCTCAGGAGCTTACTGTAGTAGTTGACCCTGGACAAGGTGCTGAATCTGCCTCTGGGTCCTCATTAATAAAATGGGATAGAGATAGTTCACACCTCAGCCCCCTGTAGTTAAGATCATCAGACAAAGAAAGCATCCAGTAAAAGCTGCTCACTGGGCTAGCTAGGTGGAGCAGTGAATAGAGCACAGCCCTGGGAAGACCTGAATTCAAATCCTCTCAGATACTTGATCACACTTAGTAGCTGTGTGGCCTTGGGCAAGTCACTTAGCCTCAATTGCCTTACCTTCACCCTTCCAAAAAAAAATAAATAGAAGCTCACTCTTTCTTTAAGATGGCTATATATACATATACATTTCTGATCTCCCTGATGTGGGCAGACCCCTCCTCAGATACAGATTGCAACCTGCAACCCATTCATCCCTGCCTGGCCTGGTAGTCTCTTGCCCATTTCTTCCTTCCCATAAGTTCACTAGGTGAAATACCTCGAGTCTTTCTAGATTGATACAGTGGCATCACCTCTGGGAACACAAAGTCCTGTCCATGCCATGATGAGGGAGTTTTAATTAATTAATTAATCATTTTATTTATAATTAATCTATAATGATTAATTTATATATTATTTATAATTAATTATTAAATAGTTTTAATTAATTAATTGTTATTATTATTTCTTAAAGCAATTAGGGGCTAAGTAACTTGCTCAAGGTTACACGGCCAGGTGTTTCTGGGTGGGTGCTAAGTGTCTGAGCCTGGATTTGATCTCAGGTCATACTGACTCTGGGGCCCGGTGATCTTACTCACTGCAATACCTGGCCGCCCCTCTAGTTTTAATTTATATGAGGTATCTCACAGTACTTTTGGAGAGTGATCAAGTATAAAGTTACTCTTTCAAAGATTGGTTCTCTTTTAAAATGTTTAGCGTATAGATTTTTAATTTTTTTTTGTCTTGGATCCTTGGCAATTTGGGAAAGCCTATGTACCCCCTTTTAGAATAATGGTTTTTTTTTTTTTGCTTTTGCTTTTTGGAGGGCAATTGGGGTTAAGTGACTTGCCCAAAGTCACACAGCTAGTAAGTAGAATAATGTTTTTAGATGCATAAAATATATAGCACTATAGTATATTAAAGTACAGTTATCAAAATATTTTCTTTAAAGTTCATGCATTTCAGGTTAAGACCCTCTGACATGGTCCATACCACTTTTTTAGGGGGAGGGGTCAAGGAAGTCTGGGTTTCCTTATCTCACTCACACAAGCTGGAAATGCCATGTTTCCTCACAGTTTGATCCCATTGCTGATCTTAAAGGAAACTCTGATCTGCTCAGTTTCCAGCTTGGGTCAATCCACCTCTCTTTAGGCAGCCTAGTAGCACCCAGCTCCCAGGGGCCCACTATATTAGTGCTGGACCTAGTGCATTGTAGCTTATAATGCCCAGGCTCAAAGAATCCCACCAGCCTCAGCCCCCCCAGTAACTGGGATTATAGGCCATGTTCTTCTCAAGTCACTTATTTTGCAGCTAAAGGAACTGAATGCCAGCATCTTGTTCAAAGACATATGGTAAGTAAATCAATAGCAGAACTGGAATTTTCAAACCCAATTTCAGCTCTTAGTGGATGGATAACTACTTGCCTTAGGTGTTATAGAGGAGAGTTTCCTGCTGGTATAGGTTTGACTAGATGGGCTCTGAGGGCGCTTCTATTTCTGAGGTTTAGCTCTGCCTTCCATTTTATTTTTCTCCCTCTACTTCTCCAATATCCAACTGCTTTGTGGGGTGAGGAGAAAGAGGTAATTTTGTGTTAAGGAGCACTTTGGGAAATAGGAAAACCCTCTGGGATTAGGACAGCACGAAGGTACTAGAGATCCTGGGGACGGGAGCACGGAAAGAAAGAAACTTGGGAGACAAAATTCGCTTATATGTGGAAAAAACTCTCTTCCCTACCCCCATTTCTTCTTACTGTTTCTTCTGTACTACTGGGCCCTCTACTAATAATTAGGCTCAGAATAGACCATTATCTTAACACCATATATCAAAATCAAGTCTAAATGGGTGCATGATCTAGGTATAAAGGTTGATACTGTAAGCAGTCTCGTAAAACAAGGAATAGTTTACCTGTCAGACTTGTGGAGAGGGAAAGACTTTATGACTAAACAAGAATTAGAGAACATTATAAAATGTAAAATGGATAATTTTGACTACATGAAATTGAAAAGCTTCTGTACAAACAAAGCCAATGTAACCAAGATTAAGAGGGAGGTGGGAAATTGGGAAAGAATCTTTATAACCTATGTCTGTGACAAAGGACTCATTTCTAAAATATGCAGAGAATTGAGTCAAATTTATAAGAATACAAGTCATTCCCCAATTGATAAATGGTCAAAGGATATGAGCAGGCAATTTTCAGAGAAAGAAATAAAGATATCTTTAAGCACATGAAGAAATGCTCTAAATCACTATTGATTAGAGAAATGCAAATCAAAACAACTCTGAGGTACTACATCTCACCAGTCAGATTGGCTAAGATGACAAAACAGGAAAATGACAATGCTGGAGAGGATGTGGGCAAATTGGAACACTAATGCATTGTTGGTGGAGTTGTGAACTGATCTAGCCTTTCTGGAGAGCAATCTGGAATTATGCCCAAAGGGCTATAAATATTTTCATATCCTTTGACCCAGCAATACTACTCCTAGGGTTATATCCCAAAGAGATCATAGAAGTGGGAGAAAGACCCATATGTACAAAAATATTTATAGCAGCTCTTTTTGTTGTGGCAAAGAATTGGAAATTAAGGGGGTGCTCTTCAATTGGGGAATGGCTGAACAAGTTGTGGTATATGCATGTTATGGAATAATATTGTGCTATAAGAAACGAGGAGCAGACAGTCTTCATATTTACCTGGAGAGGCTTATACAAACTGATGCTGAGTGAGAAGAGTAGAACCAGGAGAAATTTGTGCACAATTACAGACACAACGTATGTGTGATGACCAGCTTTGATAGATTGGACTCTTCTCAGCAATGCAGTGATAGAAGTCAATCCCAAAAGACTCATGATGGAGAGAAATACATGCATCCAGAGAAAGAAATAGAAAGAACTGAGTTTATATACAGGTGGAAGCAAACTACCTGATCTTTTTCCTTCTCTTATTTGGTTTTATGTCGTCTTTACCATTTTTCATTCCATCTGATACAAGGCACTCATACTTTCCTAGTCACCAACGGAGTGAAACAAGACTGTGTACTTGCTCCCATGCTTTTGTAACATGATGTTTTTATCCATGTTGCCAAATGGAGAACGAACAAGACATCAAGGTCAGCTACCACACTGATGAGAAATTCCTCCACTTGAAAAGGATACAAGCCCAGACCAAAGAGGAGGGGTGTCAATGCCTGATTTTCTGTTTGCAGATGATTTTGCAGTCAATGCAGCCTCTGAAGCTGAGATGCAACAGGGTATGGATCAATTCTCTGCTGCTTGTGCTCATTTTGACCTGGCAATTAACACCAAGAAAAGAGAGGTGCTCTAACAGGTACACCACCATCCATCTATGGAACCATTGGTTACAGCAAATGGAGAAGTTTTGAGTGCTGTGGATAAGTTTATTTGCCTTAGTACTGTGCTTTTCAGGGATGTACAGATTGATAATGAGGTTGACAGTTGCATTGCCACAGCTAGTTTGGTATTTGGGAGGCTCCAAAGGAAAGTATGGGAGAGAGGACGTATTAGACTGATAGCCAGACTGAAGTTCTACAGGGTTCTTGTTGATCTCTTCCACAGCAAACTGGAAAGCGAGAAACTGTTGGTAGTTTTTGATCATTGACCTGAAGTGAGAGGGAAAAAAGCCAAGAATCAGGCAAAACCTGACTAATGTATAATGTGAAAGTATTTACAGATCCTATACTTGACTATATGCTGCCATGGTGGGGGGAGAGGAGGGAGGGGGACAAAATGTGAAACTCAAGGAATTGTGGAATTGAATCCTGTAAACTAAAAGGAAACAAATTAATTAAAAAATTAAAAAAAATAATGAGGCTCAGAACTCTGGCTAGCATTATTAATTAATGAAGCTTAATTATATATTAAGTATGCTTTTATGGGTCAGTCTGGGAGCTCAATTTCTGTTAATACTTCTTTTTGGGGGGTGGGGTGGGAAAAAGTTCTGAATACCAGATCCATTAATGAACTTTTGGGTTACAATTCACTGGAAAATTGAAGAGTTGCCTGTTGTGTGAAATGTATGTTTTACTTAAAGCAGCAAAAACAAAAGTAGCTGTGTTGTCACATGTTGTATATATGAGAGAATTTTTTCCTTTAGTTTTTCTTTTCAATGAAACGTAGGAATAGATACTATAATTCAAATGATCTGAACCATAATTCTTTCAGCTTGGTTCCTGTTTAGCTTTCAAAAGCTTTACAGTGAACTCTCATTAACGGATGACATATTGGGTTTGGAGTGTTCCAAAGGTTGATTTTAAGGAAGGAAAACATTCTCCTACTGTTGGTGAAAAAGACTTTTAGATCTCATCTGATGTTCTTATGGTTTTTATTTATAGTTGAGAGGTTTTTTTCCTCCCTGGATGACACTGAGAAGATTATAGTTCTTGAAGAAAGCATAATAAATTCCTGGTCCAGTTATCTGTGCATTGAATATTTCTATATTTAAAGAAACTCATGATCTTTCTTATAACTGGGAAAGCGTATGTCTAATTACTGCATTCTCCAGCAGATACTGTATGTAAGATTTTGGGAATGCAATACTGTGTTTTACCTTATTCTCAAGAGCCTAAATATTTTTATCTATACAAGAGTGCGGTTTCATCATTTTGGCTTAACAAAAATAATCCTCTATAAGAAAGTGTAAAGTAAGAAAGGAATTTGACAAAAGGTGGGCACCTACTGTATTTTTTTCAAAATTATTTTAGACAAATACTAAAACAAATACATAAGAAAAGAAACATCATAAACTTAAATATAAGAAAAGAAAAAAAGATGTTATGTGCACAGCAGAACATAGAAAGCTGTGCATCTTTGCTTCCTTGTAGGTTTTCTTTTGTTCTCTGCTGTACACTTTTTACTTTGTTCTTTTCCCCCCTTCGTCCCCTCCAAGGTTAATTGAGCATGAATATATTTATATATAGGTATTGATATATTCATAAATGTATACATACATATATGTGTGTGTATATCTATACTTTTCCCTACTTTCCCTTGTTTTTATGTTTGTACACTTCTCTTTTTTCCTATTTCTCCTAACTCCTCTACTTGACTTCTGCCAGCTACCTTGCCCTCCAGTTAACTCCCCTCCACTTAACCTACCCCCAGTCCATCAATCCCTCCCTTATCCTCCCATTCCCCAAAATCGAAACACCCTTTTGTACATCCCTTTGACCTATTCTACTCCCCCCCCACTTTCCCATCTAAAGCTCCTAATACCCTTCTCTACCCCCTTTTAACTTCTTCCCTCACCCTCCCCTCTAAAGAGCCCTCCTTTATCCTCTCCCCCTTCTCTGTCCCCTTAGAGTTTTATTTCTTCTTTAAATTTAGAAGACTTTTGTACTCTTCTAGAGGGACATGGATTTTCCCCTCTTAAACCAGCATTCCTCATAAAAATAGGTTTCCAGAACTAGCAGCCCCCTCCCCCAACTAATTCCTCTGCACTAGTTCATCCTCTTGCACCTCATTTGTATAAGATAATTACTCTTTTAGCTGGTCTTGAATGGTTTTACTTTTTACAGTCTTATCATACTCAGGTCTACTCCAATCTTCCTTATAAGCTACCTAATTACTAGTAACAATTGTAGACATAGGTTTTACATTTTCCATACCATAAAAGGTAGACTTTCTATCCTTATTGAGTCCCATTGTTAAACACCTTATATTTCTCTTAACTCTTGTATGTCAGATCTACTGAGTTCAGAGGTTTTTTTTTTAACAGTCCTGAAAGTCTGACAGTTGATCAAATGTCCATTTTTTTCCCATTCAGAATTATGCTTAGGTTTGCTGGATATGATGTTTTCGGCCGGAGCCCCAGTTCTTTTGCTCTTTTTATATAGTGTTCCAAGACCTGCAATCTCTTAGTGTCGCCAACGCTAGGTCTGTGTGATTCTAATTGTGGTACCATCTTATATAAATTGTTTTTTTCTTGTGGCTTGTAATAGTTTGTCCCTGATCTGGGGGTTTTAGAATTTATAAAATTCCTGTGGGTTTTCCATCGTAGGATCTCTCTTAGGTGGTGATTGGTGGATTTTTTTTCTATTTCTAACTTTCTTCTTTTGTTCTAATGCTTCAGGACAATTTTCTTTAATTATTTCTTGTATTATTGTAACAATTTTTTTTTATCATAGCTTTCAGGTAGTCCAGTTATTCTCATGTTTTCTCTTCTTGATCTGTTCTCCAGAGCAGTTGTTTTTTCATGAGATTCCAATTTTTTCATTCTTTATATTTTAAAAAATTTCTTCATGTCTTTTATAACTTGGCTGGCTTCCCATTGCCCAATTCTGATTTTCAAGTAGTTTTTTTCTTGCTTAAGATTCTGGATCTTTTCTAATTGGTTGACTTTCTTGTCATAATCTTGTTTTTCTTGTAGTATTCTTATTTTTCTTTTTAATTTTTCCTCAGTCTCTCTCATTTGATTTTTAAAGTCATTCTTAAGTTCTTCAATGAATTCTTTTTAGGCAAGTGACCATTTGGCATTACTCTTTGGAGAAGAGGGAGGTTTCTTTGTTTCAGTATCCTCCTCTGAAGAGTCTTCTCTATTCCCATAGTAGCTCTCTATGGTTGGATTCTTTCTCCTTTGCCTGTGCATATTTTTTTTTTTTGGTAATAATTTAGTTTCTATAATCACCTCTAGTCCTGGGTGACAGGGGATGGTGCCTCTGGCCATAGATCCTCTTCAGTTCTCCCCTCTGACCTTAAACTCATACCAAGACTTCCAGCCTCCTGTAAATGCCTACAGCGAGCCACATCCTGCCCTACTGCTTCTTTTTTTTAAGTTAATTTTATTTTTAGTTTTCAACATTCACTTCTATAAGTTTTAAGTTATCTCTCTCTCCCTCCCCTCCACCCTCCTGAACACAGCATGCAATCTCATATAGGGTCTACATCCCTATTAAACATAGTTTCATATTTGTCATATTGTATGGAATAATTAGAATAAATGGGAGGAACCCATGAGAAAGAAAAAACAAAACAAAACATTCATTCTTTCTATCATGAGGCCTTTGGAATTGTTTTAAGTCCCTGCATTGCTGAGAAGGGCTAAGTCTATCAAAGTCAGTTATTGTATATGTACAATGGTCTCCTGGTTCTGCTCACTTCACTCAGCATCAGTTCATATAAGTCTTTCCAGGTTTTTCTGAATTTTTTCTGAATATTCATCATTTCTTATAGTGCAATAGTATTCCATTACGTTCATATACCATGGTTTGTTCAATTTGCCCAATTGATGGGCATCCCTTCAATTTTCAGTTCTTGGCTACCACAAAAAGAGCTGCTGTAAATAATTTTGTACATGTGCTGTCCCACTCTTCTGCCCTCACTTGGGCATATGCTGGTTCCTTCTCACCCTTGCTCCTCTCCGAAGCACAGCTGGATGTGACATTCCTTGTCAGCAGAGGTTCCCTGGATCTTCTGGGCTCAGAAGCCCAACTCCCAACTCCCCAGGGGTAAAAGTTCCTGTGCCAGGGTGGAGGTGACCTCCCAAACCAACTAATCTTGCCTGCTTGTTGTTAAATCAGACTCTGGAGGTGTTTATTCTTCCTGGAGAGGAAATCTAGTCCTGGGATTTTTCTTCTGGTCTTCTCCAATCCCTGTTCTGCCCCTACTGTTACTTGTTTTCTTGGCTCTATGTTCACCCAGAGGTGCTATTTTATCTGTTTTCTGGAGGAAAATCTTGAGAGCTTGAAATTTTCTGACCTACTCTATTTTGTACATGTGCCTACTTCTCCCTACTATATTTTTTGAGTCTCTAGAAAAGTAGATACCCAATCTTAATTGCTGCACACATTTCAGTATCTCAGAGTTTTCATACCCACAAAGTTTTTTCTTGTATTAAATGTAAATCCTTTCAGCTTCAATTTAATCACATTTCCTCTTGTTCTGTTTTTGGTGGACAAGAAGAGCTTGATCATAGGCTATTCTTTCATATCTGTAAAAATTTGTATCAACATTCCATCTCTCATCCCCTCATTTAAGATAAATAAATAAATAAAAGGAAATATATATATATATATATATTTCCTTTTAGGACCTATAATCGTTTTAGTTGCTTAAGTTTCAGTCTGGTGGAGCTCCCAGGACTACAATAAAATTCTGACCAAGGTTTAGGATTGTGGAAGGATTATCCCAATGCTCCCTTGCACTGCTCCACTTATTTTTATATCTTAATGTCATATATGTGACACAGTGGAAAGAACCTGGATTTGGAGTTGGAAGTCTTTGGTTTGAGTTCTGACACTGCTCAGATTATAAGCTATATGAGCCTTGGTGTTCATATCTGAGAAGTGGGTGGGGCAATAATGTTTTCACTGTTTACCTCACAGGGTTATTCACCCCTTTGTAAAACTTAAAGCATCAGATGAATATGAGTTATTATCATTATTGTTATGATGATGATGATGTACTTTTTGAACAACTTCACTACAGCGATGACTTATTTGAAGAGCTGGAAAAGACCCCAGCAGTCATGTAGCCCAACATGAATTGGAAGCAAATCCCTTTACAGCATCTAGGAACTCATTACTCCTCAAAGCTGCCCATTGCATTTTTGAACAGTCCTTTACATTGGGAAAATTTTTCCTTAAATTGAGCCAAAATTTGTTTCCATTTTGACAATTATAGTTTTTTCCCCCCTCAGGGCAATTGGGGTTAAGTGACTTGCCTAGGGTCACATGGCTAGTTTTTGTGTTAAGCGTCTGAGGCCAGATTTGAACCCAGGTCCTCCTGACTCCAGGGCTGATGCTCTATTCACTGTACCACTTAGCTGTCCCATGTCAATGTGATAGTAATGGAATATAAAGATTCCCCTGTATTGGCTTGGTTTTCAAATTGATTGTGTTAAAGCCCAGAGCTTGTTAATCCCACCTGTGGGTTGGGCTTGTTGATGTGAAAAGAAAGTCCTGAACTGGGAGGAGCTGGTGATGTAGATTTGGAGAGACACAAGAGAGAGGCAGAAGAACTTTTTGGAAGCAGCACCTCGTGGAGGCAGAGAGAGACTGAGAGAATTGCTGGGGGCCACTTTGAATTGCCCTGGACTTTTGAGACTTGCCCCCTGAGCTGCCAAGGACTGAGGAGACATGGCCTTGGAGTCAGGAGGACCTGAGTTCAAATGCGGACTTAGATACTTAACACCAGCTGTATGACCTTGGGCAAGTCACTTAACTCCAACTGCCCAGCCTTACCCCCTCCAAAAAAAAAAGATAATTAACCCATAAGATAGTTTTGAATTCTTATAGAAATGTTAATGGGAAAATGAATGTTTAAATATTTTACATGTAATTTGGAAATACTTAATGAAAATAAATAATATATTTAAAATATTAATGTACTGACTGATTAGGTTTCATTACTTCCTTTAGAAGAGATAAGCTTTTCTAGGAAGTTGCATGGGAGAATAGGAAATTTAAGGAAATGACTGTTTTTGTTGTTTTGAATTTGTGACTTTATTGTTGTAAGGAACACTTAGTGAGGAAAAAGCAGTGTTGCTTGATGCCTGTCAGCAACTTTTCTGCCAGGTTGTTGCCTTACTGGCTCAGGCAATTACATGGCTTACCTAGACTTAGACTCAGGAAGACCTGAGTTTGAATCCTGCCTCAGATTCTTCTTAGCTGTGTAACCCTTAGTTTATCCCGTCACTTAACCTTTCTCAGTCTCAGTTTCCACGACTGTAAAATAGGGATCATATGAGGGTTGCTATGAGTACATTTGTATCTTCTTTGCAATTTAAGGAGTTTTCTAGAAGGTTAAGTGACTTGTCAAGAATCACAGCTAATATATGTATGTATAGGAGGGTGTATGTGTATATAAATACATATGTGAATTTATAAATATATAAATACATTTGTGTATATGTGTGTACATGTATACTTAGAGGGCACAGGATCAATTGAATAGGAAGTAATCATATCTAAAAAATAAAATTAAGGTGAGAGGAATATAATGAGAGGAGAAAGGGAGAGATAGAATAGGGTAAATTATCTCATGTAAAAGAGGCAAGGGAAAACTGTTACAGTGGAGGGGATGAGCAGGAAGCTGAAAGGGAATGGGCCCAACCTTACTCTCATTGAATTTGGCTGAAGGAGGGAACAACATACACACTCAATTGGGTATCTTACCCTACAGGAAAGTAGGGGGGAAGGGAATAAGAGGGGGGATGATAGAAGGGAGGGCAGATTGGGGGGGAGGGTAGTTAGAAGCACACACTTTTTTTTTTAAGCAATTGGGGTTAAATAACTTGCTCAAGGTTACATGGCCAGTTATTTTGTGTGGGTGCTAAGTATCTGAGGCCAGAACCAATCCTGGGTCTCCCAACTCTGGGGCTGGCACTCTTACTCACTGCACCACCTGGCCATCCCCTTTTGCTCTACTAGAAAGTTAGAGGGGGATGGGGGAGGATATAAGAGAGAGCAGATTGGGGGAAAGGGTATTCAGTATGCTTTCTTTCTTGGGGTGGGGGGTAGGGGAAAGATGGGGAGAAAATTTATAACTCAATATCTTGTGGAAATGAATGTTGAAAACTAAAAATAAACTAATTCTCCCATTAAAAAAAAAAGAAGAATCACAGCTAATATGTGTTAGAAACAGTCTTTGAACACAGGGCTCCTGATTCCAAGGTTGACCCTTTATCCATTGCTATGTCATACTATCTCTGAGAGACGATGTAGTATGGTTTAATTTAAAATAATTTTTTAAAATGTCACTGAAAAATTTTTGTTAAGAATGAGAATGAGGGTGGCTAGGTGACACAGTGAATAGAGTACTGGCCCTGGAATGAGGAGGACCTGAGTGCAAATCTAGCCTTAGACACTTAACACTATCCATGTGACCTTGGGCAAGTCACTTAACCCCAATTGCCCTGCATTCCCCCTTCCAAAAAGAAAAAAAAAAGAATGAGAATGTCACTTGAATTAGGCAAATTTATATCTATTTTATTTTTCTGTATTTTTCTCTTAGCATCATCTTTCCTGAGGAGCCCAGAATTTATAGCAGCCATGCCCTAGATGATCCAGGATTCATTATTGGGCAGTTAGACCCTAACCACATTTCTCTGTTGCTTTAGAACTTCAGACATATTCTCCTCCTCTCTTCTTGAGGAGAATACAATTTGAGTTTTTGACTAATTTAAAAGTTGCAATGAAATTACTTTTTAAGGGCGGCCAGGTGGCGCAGTGAGTAAGAGCACTGGCTCCAGAGTTGGGATGACCTGGGATTGAATCCGGGCTCAGACACTTAGCACCACAGCCAGAAATAACTGGCCGTGTAACCTTGAGCAAGTTACTTAACCCCAATTGCTTAAAAAAAATTTACTTCTTAAAACTTTTTTCCCCTTTGGATATTAAGTTCTTGGATCAATTTTAGTAGTAGTAATAGTAGTTGTTGTGATGTTAAATAGTGGTGGTAGATAGTAGTAGTGGTGGTGGTGGTGGCAGTGGCAGTAGTAGTGGTGGTGGTGGTAGCAGTGGCAGCAGTGGCAGTGGCAGTAGTAGTGGTGGTGGTGGTAAGGATAATAACAATAGCTAGCAATTTAAACTTTGCTAAACTTTTTAAATTTAAACTAAGCACTTTACTTAGGCTATCTCAAGTCATAAGTAGATGCCAGAAGTGGGTAATTATTGACCTGTACTCTGAAAAGCAAAGTGACTGCCCTCACTCTGGGCTAACAGGATGTCACTACCCACCTCTTAGCGGAGTAGAGCACAATTTTAGCAGCTCAGTTCAAGGAGACTTATGAATGGGTTTATTCTATTCCTTGTGAGTAGTTTCTGCCTTGGACTCATTGTTTTTGAAAGGAGGGCAGTGATAAACTTACTCAGCTGGGAAACTCTACAGACATGGCCTAAAAATGTGAAAATGTAGGATTTATTTGAACATAGTCGGTTTGGCTTGAAGTATGTATGTGTTTACTCTGCCCTCATGTTATACTCTCTTCCCCCCCCACCTCTCTATCTCTCTTCTTAAGCTTGTTTGTGGGCAGCATAGGACAGTTCTTATTTATAGAGATGTATAAACCATAGCTTACAGTCTCCTACTGGCAAATGCACTTGTTTGGCACAAATACATTCAATCAAAGGTCATGTGAACAGCATTCAACAGAGAACAATATATTTAAATGTTTTCCTTATCATCTGTGCCATAAATACTATTGCAAATAGCAGTGATAATAAAGTAAACCAGAAAAATGCAACTATCTCCAGTGGCTTGTGCAGCCCTGAATTATGGAGGGGAAATCGGACTTTATTCTCATACATATTGTGTTTCCTTGTGAGGGAAGCCACTTTGTTCCATGTTACTGTCGTGGCATTTCTTACAGGTGAGGTCACTCCACACCGCTTAGATCTAGCCTCTTTCATAAAAAGGGGATGTGGCCCACTCCTATTGCATTCCATTTCTCACAGTCTGTAACATACAGTTTAAATATACCTGTGCATTAAGACCTTTTTGAGGGCTAAACTAACCATATAGGCTTTGTAAAACATGAATTGACAATAAAAGACAGTAGACTTCTGTTTTTTAAATAGTTTGTTTTTGGACAAAAGGACTATTCATGCCTACCTGACTTTCAACTTGTTTTAATAAAGAAAGGGAAGGCTGATCACCCTGTTTTGTACATAGCTGTGAAAGCATGGACCTAGGACAAGTGGTGTTGACAATTTCAGGGATGCCTCAGGATGATACAAGTCACTGGAGGGTAGGTGCTGTTATAGACTTCTTTATATAGATTTCTTTAAATAGGATGCTGTAGCACCAGTGCAATATTTACAGCTCCCACGATCAAGACTGTGATTATAAGTAGCGCATGATATTGGATCGCAAAATATGCCAAACTCTCCAGATAGAGGATGGAACTGAAGCGTTTATTTAGATACCAGAAAACCGAATCCCAAAACCAGTAAGTCAATTCCATCATTGTATCAAATATATTAAGAAGCCATAACACTGAGAACCACAGCATCCCTCAGTCTTCCCACAAACCAATCAATACAAGATCGGTATTTACTCACAAACCTTTCTATCTCCTTAAGGAGTCTCCTCTCCCCCCAAATGTCTGGCTAGCTCTGAACCAGCTTCCTGTGGGCTCTGCTTCCCTTCAGCAAACTCCTCCCACCACAAACTCCATGTGACGACATTCAGCCTGTCAGGGGGCAGTTTTATCTTCACAGCAGGGAATCTTCCTGGGAGCTCTGCTGCACCCTTCAGCAAATTCCCTCCATCACAGGCTCCATGTGATTACATTCACCCTGTTAGGGGGCAGTTTACTTTCAAAACAGGGGAGGTTTTGAAACTCCTCCCAGGTCTATTAAGGGTCAGGGAAGATCTTCAGATTCCCATTCCCATTATAGATAGATGCCTTTTAAGAGCATGATTCTCCTTCCTTCTTGAGACTTGGGGGAAGCACAGCCTTGAAGAACATGATGAAAATACTGGATTCTTGACTTGGTATGTACAGGTTATCACTACTTTGAAAACCTATTTGAATAGATATGGGTAATAATGTTTCCCTGATAGAACAGTAATTGCTCCATTGTTGTGGGCCTAGAAACACTGCCTGACACATATCAAGTATTGAATAAATGATCATTCATTCATTCATTGATGGATTGCTTTGTTCTCTGAACTTTTACATTAGCAAGGAGAATACAGTGTCTTGAACTTGGGACTTCCAGTATGAGAATTGCCTTTGCCACTTCTGGCAATTCTATTTATTGCCAGCTACTCTGATGCCTACCTGATGTTTCTTGCCAACCACTAGTTGCTTTAAAACATTTGATTTGCCCAGGACCACGTCTAGTAAGTGTCAGAAGTGAAATGGGAATCAGGTCTTCCTGGCTCCCTGCTCTTTGCTCTAATCACTACACTTCACTGCTATATTACTCTATTTATAAACACAACTAATTTGGTGGTTGTGTTCTCTTTTTAGAAACAATTGAGAGAATAGTCGAAACTTTACAATTTTTTCTTTCTAAGCTTCATCTGGCTTTTTTCCTTCTAGGGATTAATTCTTGAAATAACTTTTCTATTGGCAGCAGCAAAAATATTTTAGGGGAGAAGGGTGGCTAGGTGGCACAGTGAATAGAGCACCGGCCCTGGAGTCAAGAGGACCTGAGTTCAAATTTGGCCTCAGACACTTGACACACTTACTAGCTGTGTGACTTTGGGCAAGTCACTTAACCCCAATTGCCCTCCAAAAAGCAAAATTTATATATATTTTAGGGGAGCTTGTCAAGATCAGTACTTACTTAGCTAATGAAATACTTCAGACTAGTCCTAGGGGACTCAGGAGTACAAGTCTAGACAAGGGAGGTGTTTCAAAGGACACTGGTGCAATTTGGACTCAGGGAGTCTGACCTAGAGTTGTTTGAGGCAGCATATTAATTTGAGAGTCTACCCTAGGGTAGACATGGTGGTAGTAGGAAGAGGTGGAATATAGTTGGACCTGGGTGAACTGTGGAGTTGGCCTATACCTCAATGTTAGCCCTGGTCCTGGTGAGTGGGAGACCTGTCTTAATCTATTTGGTCTCTTGAAACTAAAAAAGCCACTCTGGCTTCCCTTAGATTCCTCTGGTGCTACATACCTCTAGGCCAAAGGGTATGAGGTATCCTATACCCAGCATTCCACATGGGCTATTGACCAGCCTTTAAATCCAAGCAAGGAAAGGTCAGCCTTGTTATTTATTTCATTGTTATCTTTCATACTAGACTTTTTCTCATTCTAAGTTTGTAAAACAAACAATAATTCTTATCTAAACAAGTAATCTGGAATTTTTCAGGGGGGTGGGCCAGACCCAAGATTTCTTCAGCCTTGGAGCAATCTGGTTACAGAAAGTTCAATCCAGTTTTATGTACTTACTAGCTGTGTGATCCTAGGCAAGTCACTTAGTCCTATTTGCCTTAGTTTCCTTATCTGTAAAATGAACTGGGAGAAGGAAATGGCAAACTATTCCAGAATCCTTCCCAAGAAAACCCCAAATGGGGTCAACAAAGAGTTGGACATGAGTAACAAAATTGAGAGATTGTGACTTAGCCATTTTTACAGGGGTGATAAAGAAGTGAGCTCTCTCTCCTTCAAAAATGATGTCAATCTCCTTAAGAATCCTTGTGGGCTTGACTCAGTTTTAAAGTATGATTTATCTATGTTTTGTTGCATTTTTACATATTTTGTTAAAAATTCCCAATTACATTTTAATCTGGTTTGGCTTGGAGGGGGGTGGTGGTGAGGTGGTATCTAGAGGGGGGAGGAACAGTGTGTTGATTGATTGATATCTATCTACATACTATACCATGCTTCCTTTTTATTATGAGTTTGTGCCTATGAAAACATTTGGTAATTGCAAATTGCTGTGCAAATAGTTTTTCTGAAGGCCTTCTTTTGTGCCTCACCTTTGTGTGGAGGTGGCCCAAATTTTTGGATCACAGATTTAGAGATGGAAAGGACCTCAGAGTCCATCAGGTCTACTCTCCCCCTCCTTTTATAGATTTGCATTGCAGCCAAAGGTTAAGTGACTTACCCTGGATCACAGAGATTTTGAACCCAAGGGCCATTTGACTTCAGAACTGGTGCTCCTTCCACTGAATTATACTACATGTCCCTCATTTTATAGATGATGAACCTGGGTCCCAGGTTAAGTGACTTTCCCAGAATCTCAGAGAATTCAAAGGCGGGTGTTCTCTTCACCGTTCATACTGCTTCTCAATAGACCATGCATGCGGTGGACTTATAATCTCTGATAAACCTTTCCAGTGTGGAAGAGTTTTAAACAGAGGTGTCAGTCTCCTATTTGCAGGAACCAGGTTAAAATGTAACTGGGGAAATATTTAACAAAATAAATAAAAATGCAGTTGGATACAGATAATGTTAATAGGTGATTTTTCTAAGTCAGCATGCAGCCTGAAGGTATGAACTTGCAGTGTTCTCTGGCCCAACAAGGACCAGCCTGCACAAATGGACGAAGGCTCATCACTAGAAGCTTGGTCACCAGGTTGATGAATTTGGGGGTGGGAGGGAAGGGGAAGACAAGCGATTTATGAAATATGGATGGAGTACCATCTCAGCTAATAGAGTACCATTGCCAATTACGTTTTGAATATTTCTAGCATGTATATGTACATTCATGCATATATATACACACATACACATATGTGTATACATATCATATATGTACATTCATGCATATATTCAATGTACATATCATATATGTACATTCATGCATATATACATATATATGTGTATACATACAGTCTTGTCAGTCAGCAAGCAATTATTAATCAGCTGCCTTTTGCCAGACACTGTGTCTGGGAATGTAGAAACAAAACTGAAACTTACATTCTGTCGGCACATCAAGGATCTGTGGTTTCAGTGGAGTGGCTAATTTCTCCAGTGACACTAACCACATCCTTTCTCTGACTGGGTGGATAGTAGAACTCAAGAATTCAGGGTCACCTCTGTGCTACTGTGAGAGTCAAGGAGTTGCTCTCTCCCTCCCTCCTTGTCACTTCCTTTCTCTTCTCTTCTCCCCTTCCTTTCTCCTTCTCTCCCTCTCCTCTTCTCTGTCTCTTTTTCTTTCACATTTCTAGGAAGTTAGACATGCAGCATGTTCACAAACTATATAGGTTTTTAATTTTTAGATTTAGACACAAGTACTTTTAATTTTTCTTTTCCTGATGTTTTAAGGTAGCTTTTAATGACTTTACAGAAAAGCACATTTAAAAATATATTTTGTTAAACTCTGGTACTTAAACATAATCTAGGTAGGGGAAATTGAGATTTACCATTTCTGACACAGTTCAAGGTGTGGGCAGGACAGCTTTTTATCTGGTCTGCTTCATGACTCCAAGAAATCGTTTTGTCTTTAAAGGTCCTTTTTCTCCTAACTGACACTACCTAATGAGCCTCCCCAGCCCTCGTTTTTTTTTAATGAGAGCAAAACACTTTTCCCTTTGCTAATTGAGTCCCTGTTCTCTGCTACTGAGGGAGACTTGGTGTCCTAAAAGTCTTGGTTTGACTTGAAGCTTGAAACAGCACTAAGACATTTGGGATATCTATGTTATAAGTAAAATAATTTTAAATATACCTGTACTGAGACCCATAAACAGGACCACAACCACAGCGTCTCGAAAGTGACACCAGCCATGCTTACGTGTAAATCTGCTTTCTCTGCCTTGTTGAGTCAACCAGAGGAAGTCAGAGCTCACTGAGAATTTTCTACCCTTCCCCCCACAGCCCTGTGAGAGGAAAGCAGGTGAAGGAAGCTTTGGGGTTCTTTTACACTAAGTGCTTAAGAAACATTATCCTGATCCTTTACAGTTTCTTGGTAGCAGGTGGGGTTTCTCTGCACGAGGAGAGGAAAGTTATATTTATTGAACTATTTTGCAGGAATCCCAGTGAAGAAAAGCCCTCTTCCAAAGTGGACCTACATCTCTGTGTCTGCAATGCTCTGTGGCTGCTGCTTAGAGCTAATAATCTTTGTTCAACATACAAATGGCCCAGAAACTAGCACTTGTTCCCTCTCAGTTATTGCTTTTCTGGTCCAACTCCCCTTGAATCATCCTCTTCTCTCTTGTCTCCCAAGCTTATGTAGACCTTTTTGTCTCTCCTGAAATTCCCCTTTTCATTTCTTGCCACTTCCTTCTACTCCCAGCCCTATCACCATTCCCCAGGGCCACAAGAAAGTACCTCCTGGATCAGTCAACTAATCAGCAATCATTTAGTAAACAACCACTGTACTAAGTGTTGGGGCTATGAAGAAAAAGGGAAAATAACCACTGCCCTTAAGGAGCTTGCATTCTGATGGAAAGAAAAGAAAAATACTTTTCCCTCTAAGATAAATACAAAGTACATATGGGTAACCTTAGAGGGAAAGAAAGGTATTAGCAGCAGAGCCTGAGGGAGAGGATACCAGAATGGGACCTACATAAATATGACATACTTATGTAGCTATATATTTTTATAAGTTTGACATATCTAAACCCAGGCAGAATTACATTCCATCTTAGAGGCGCTTCCAGATTGTCAGTCCCTTTATTAAGCATTCTCCTGTATTTAATGTAGCTTTAACCTTTCCCTACAATGAGCATTAAGGCAAGACTTCCTAACATTTTCATGGCACAGACCCCTTTGGCACTCTGGCTTTAATAATAACAATAATAGCAACAACGACAATTAGCACCTATATAGTGTTTTAAGGTTTACAAAGTGCTTTTCAAATATCTCATTTTATCTCTACAGCAACCATGAGAGGTAGATGCCATAATTATCGCCTTCTTACTGACGGGAAAACTGAGGCAGAGGTTAAGTGACATGCCCATGGTCACATAACTTGTTTATGTCTGAGGCCAGACTTGTGCTATGATCTTCCTGATTCCAGATCCATCGGTTTCCCCTGGATCCCTTCCCCCCACCCCCAAATATTTTTCATGGTCTTAAAATACATAGGATTGAAAAGGAAATAGAGTTTGAAACAGCAAAATAGTCAAGAAAACAAGTTCCTGGACCCAAGATTGAAAATCCATGCTTGTGGGGCTACTGGTTGTCCAGCTACTCCAAACTCATCAGACAAGCTCAGAAATTCTTTAGATTCTTCTCTCCCTGGCTTCCCTGTTGCCCACATTCTGTTTTACCACAGACCATAGGACTTTTCTAACCTGATCCTCCCAGACCTGAAAAATCACTTCCTTGTCTTACCTCTCTGTGACCATCATGTACTGTATTATCTAGCCCCCCAAGCAAAGCCCCTTTCTTTGCTGTATCATTGAGTTCTAACCTTTCTTCTGCCTTCATTGAACCCCACCCCACCCCCTCTCTGTGCCTAGGCTCTGGTTGTTTTCTCTCTCTCTTCAGCCACCTGTTCCTTCAGTTCTGTCCCATCTCCTTTAACTCCCTATAATTGTAGCCTTCTTTTAAGGCAGGAGTGGGGGGGGACAGGAAGAGGGGAAAATAAAGTAAAAAGTACACAGCAGAGAGCAAAGGAAAACCAAGAAGGAAGCAAAGAAAATCAGGACAGCTTTGAAAACATTGTGCAGTATTTATTATAGAGGCTTTCTTGAAATGGAAATTTATTGCTTTATATTTGTACACGGTAATGTTTTTTTTTCTTTTCTCATTTTGTATTTAAGTTTAAAATAAAGTTAAAAATTTCCCCCCTCCAAAAAAACTTTTTAAAATTAGTTCCCTATTGATACGATGGGATCAGATACCATCTTCTGACCAGAACTTCTGAGGCTCTCCACAAGTTCTCCCCTAGACCTGAGTCTGCCTGTTCTCCTCCTGCACCTTTGTGCTGGTTCAGCTTCCTTCCTTTTTGCTTTTTGGCAAACTCAGGCTCCATTTTTGTTCTCTGTCCTGGAGAATCCAGAAGCTTGCAACATCTTTCCTTCTCCCAGCTGTGTTCTATAATCTTTAAATTGGAACACAGTGTGGCTACTAAGCTCTATTTGATTTTGTGCATGAAAACAAGAAAGCAGAGTTAACTTTAATAGCTTTCCTTCTGGACACATAAACATAGTGAAATGCTCACTTCTCCCACCTTCGTTTTTAGGTTACTATAGTAACATTTAGTGAAATTTTCATATTTAATGGAAAATTGCTTTGTGGGGGAAAGGAATTTGGATTGGGTTCCTTCTAAAAGTAAATGCTAGTTAGCTGACTTCGTATTAGTGGAGTAGACCAGGACTCAGGGCCTCTATGAAGTTTAGATTCAATCAAAGGGTCACACTTGAGGACCTAGAGAACCACATGTGGCCTTGAAGCTGTAGGTTCCCCATCCCAGACCAGGTTAATATGAGTTTATTCTTTTTTTGTTGTTGTTGCTTTTTTGAGGGGGGAAGGCAGGGCAACTGGGGCTAAGTGACTTGCTCAAGTGTCAAGTGTCTGAGGCCAGATTTGAACTCAGTTCCTCCTGACTCCAGGGCCAGTGCTCTATTCACTGTGCCACCTAGCCACCCTGCAATATGAGGTTATTCTAATTCTAAAATGAAAGTTGAAAAATTAAACTTGTTCCTTACTAATTTGATTGGTAGGAAGTAAGGAACAAAGGATTGCACTCAGTGGCTTTAAAACCATCTATAATTAATTGTGTGCAAATGCATTGACCAAAATTGGGAAGCAGTTAGTCTAATTATGTTGAAAATATAGTTGCATGCTCAAATAGGTAATGATGCTCCTAGACCTGCCCAGTTCTCTCCCCTCTTGACCGATTCAGACATACATGTAGGATTTCTTTGACACTAAACATGACCCATTCAATTTCTGTGAATCATGGCACTCTGTCAAAATACCAAAGAGCTGAATTTGTGCATGTCCTTGGTTTAGAGTTTTTTGGTCACCATGATCTTTATTTATCACATTTGATGCGTTTTCAAAATATATAATGCTTAGTGATGTCCTCCCCACTCGAATTAGTTTTTATTTATTTTGCTTCTCTTGCATTTACTTATATATTTACATGTCTCCCGGCCCCCCCCCCCCCCAAGATTCTTGAGGTCAGGACTAATGGTTTCATTTTTGTTTTTGTGTCTCTAGCACCCAGCACAATTCTTAACACGTGGTGGGTTCTTAAAGATACTTGTTGAATTGAATATATAAATTAAAAGGAATGATAGACTAGACTAGAAAAGACTTTGGAATATGTGGGGGAACCCAATTGCTGTTTTTGAAGACTATAAAGTGAAGGAAGTCTTGCTCTGATGGTCCTAGAGGGCAGAAACGGGAGCAATGGGTGGGAGACAGCAAGAAGCAAATTTAAGCTCGATGTCTGAGGAAAAACTTTATTACAATTACTGATGTTTGAAAATGGAATAAGATAGTTTGAGAGTTGGTAGATTTCCCCTTCTTGGAAGTCTGAAGACCTCTAAGCATAGTGATGATCACTTGTTGGGCAGGGATTCCTTTGGTATATGGGTTGGACTAGAGAGTTATTAATATTCCCTCCAAGTCAAATTCTGTGATAAAATAGCTGGCTAGCTAGGGGAAAAAGAATAGTATTGTTCCTTTTTTTTTTTTTTAAGCAATCGGGGCTTAAGTAACTTGCTCAAGGTTACAGGGCCAGTTATTTCTGGTTGTGGTGCTGAGTATCTGAGCCCGGACTTGATCCAGGTCATCCCAACACTGGAGCCGGTACTCGGTACTCTTACTCGCTGAGCCACCTGGCCGCCCCTAAGCAATTGGGGTTAAGTAACTTGCTCAAGGTTACACGGCCAGGTGTTTCTGGGTGGGTGCTAAGTGTCTAAGCAAGGGATTCGATCTCCAGGTCTTCTCAACACTGGAGCCAGTGCTCTTACTCGCTGTGCTACCTGGCTGCCCCGTATTGTTCTTTTTAGCCAAGTTTATTTAAAATATTTTGGATAGCTAGGCTTTCTTTTATAAATAAGTGCCTTTCCCTTCTTGTTTGATAAGATCACTGAAGTTCAATCCTGCAGTGAAGATTGTAACCATTTTTAGTTTCGAATTTTAATCTCAACAAGAATTTACATTGACATTTTAGGGTTTACAGACTGCTTTTTTTCTTTTTAGTACAAAGAGTGGATTTGGAGCAGACATCCTGAGTCTGAATTCTAACCTTGTTATTTTCCAAATGTGCAAGTCATATTGCTTTTCTGGGCTTGAGTTTTCCTCATCTATAAGAGTTGGGCTAATACTTAATAAAATGCTTACTTTGTGCCAAGCACTGAGCCTACCAGGTCTTGAAATATAAAGAAAAAGGGGGAAATAATTCTTGCCCTCAAGGAGCTTACATTCTAATAAACATGTTGGTCTTAAATCTTAGGTATATAGTGCATGCCTCATTGTCCCTTGTTATTTTACAGATAAAGAAACCAAGGTTCACAAAAGCTAACTTGGAATTTGTTTTATAACCACCACAATACTTAAAATTAGAATGAATGGTCACCCCACTGCATTTATGTGTCTCAGAAAGTTGAGATAGAAGTATTGCCTGAAGCTCTGCAAAAGTTTTGTGTGAAGTCTTAAACCCCTTAAACTTAGAATGGATATCAAGTTCCTGCCAAAGTTGTGGTTTTACAACATTTCCGACTAACGGGACCAACTGATTTTCATAAAGGAGAGTGAACTTAGATGTTTATGAATGACTTCTCCTTCCTTTCACTAAAAATTAATATGACTAATTTTTCTATTCCCTGTATTAAGTTTTATTGGCAGAATACATCCAAGGTGGTCTTATATAAATATTTCCATGATAACTTTCCTCTGGTTCCTGGTAGCATTAAAAGCATTTTACAAATTATATTTTCTTTTTATATTGTATATCCATTCTACAGTCAGAAGGCTCCAGGTTTCATTACAGACCCACCACACTGTGATGTCTTTTTTCTTCCAGTATATTACTATTATTCTTGTCCAAAGTGCTTTTAGGTTTGAAAAGTGCTTTACTTATATGATCTTATGTGGGCTGCTTAACAGTGCTGTAAGGTTGGTCCTACCGTTATAATTGTTCTCATTTTACAAATGAAGAAACAGAAGCTCAGCAATATTAAGTCACCCAGTAAGTGTCAGAGGGGGCTTTGAACCTAATCTGGGTTTACTCCTGGTGCAGCAAACTAGCCACAACATCATACTGGCCCTATTGATTACAAAGTAGTTTATCCATTCAAATGACTGCATGTCACAGAGACCAACACTAACAAGAAGGAAAGATATTTTATCCTCCACATCAACCCAGATGCTTGCTAAAATTATGCCAGCTAGAACTTTGCTCTCTGGATTATTAGGATTGTTATTTGTAATACAGATTACTCTCTGAGATCTCCAGCTCAAGCCTCAATTAGTGATCCAAAAATGAGCATATTCTGTTCCCACTGCTAAAAACCTCGAGTAAAGAGATAGTGAACTTATTCAGTGCATCGAACACTTATTATCTGGATAATTCAGGGTCAAAATAATTTGCTGTTGAGAAATAAGTGCCTTTTTTTGGCCCAAATCATTCGACCATGTATTTGTAGCTTATTTGTGAACACAGCTTGAATTCAGTCTTCAGGCATTATGCAGACACACATAGGCCCAGAGGTTAGAGTGGGAAGGGGATGGGGAAGGGAAGGTTTCCTATTTCATTTCCTGGCCTGAATTGTCATCCCTTCCCTTTTGGTCCAGCTTGACCCAAGTTTCATTTGAAAAAGTTTATTGTCACCTTAATCTCTACTTTAAAATGAACTACTCTTCTTAATTGAGGTTGACATGAGTGGATTCATTTTTAATTAATTAAAGCTTATGTTGTTTGGTTCTCAGTGACTTGGCCAGAAGAAGAAAAGATTAATTATTTTAATGGAAGTTTATTGAATGCCAGTCATCTCCTCATTATGGACAAATTTCTGATTGTAATGGTCTTATTTATTCAGCTGCTGGTGCGTCTTTTTGTCAAAGGGGCCAACCTAGATTAAAATGTTGCTTCTGTTTTGTGTAACCTTTACAAAAAAAAAAAAAATAGGGAGGTCTCCTCTACAATTTGGTATTGTTTTAGCATTTTTTTGACATAGGCCAGAGTGTTTATTACAAGAACAGAGTTAAAAACCTGTTGGTAGGAGTTGGGTGAAACCCAGCCCTAGGCAGGTTCTTTATTGTATCCCTCTAAATGTTAAATTTGCATTTTATCCTAGGGGGCATTTCATTAGACCTGCTTCTCACCAGTTTATCTTACGGTAATTGTTCTTTCAAATAATAAGACTAACTAGGATTCTCATCTCTTGCTTCTTTCTTTCTCTTTAGTCTGGTGTATATATTGGCTTGACACAGATTGACAAGTTTAGATAATTAACTTATGGAATGGGTGTATTTGAGAATGAGTGCCACCCTGGCGTCCATCACACTGTATTCTCGAGCCCTCTAAAGGATTCATTGTAAAAGACTGGAGACTAGGTGGGGGATGGGAGTGAGGAAGGGGGAAGGGGAGGATGAAGGAAGGAGTCTGTGGTGTGATGGGCTTTAAAAACAACAACAACTTGAGAGGAACTTTTATAAAAGCAAGAGGAAGTACTTACTGAATCAGCACTGGCCCTTTGTGTGGAGGGGTTTGCAGATTTTATAATTAAGCTCTGAATTCGTGCAGTTCTCAATTCCAGTGGAAAATGTAAAAGTTTTAATGTATAAAGGAGGAAAAATAGAAACTGGGTAGAAAGAGGATAGGTACCTAAAATGATATCATCAGAAACACTTAAATGGTTTTTTTCTCTCTTTTCTTTTGAAGAAAAAAAAAAAGCTTACTCTAGGCAACTTTGAGACTAGTTAAAGGGGTGGTCAGGGCATGATGAGAGCATGTAAAAGCCTGTTCCTAAATCAGAAACGAATAGGCATGCTGGCCAAAACCTCATTTACTACTCCTTAGTCTGTTGCCCTAGAGACAGACCTAACATATTGACTTTGGCAGTACTGGCCCATGTCTGTCATGGCTGCCCTTATTCAAATTTTTAAAAAAATTAAATTGTGCTATTTTGGGGGTTTGTTTGCAAAGTTTATGTTTTGTTTATGCAGTGTTTATGTCTGTTGGGAAGAAACTGATGGTCTTTTCATTCTTCTTAAAAATGCAGAAAAGACAAGAAGTCTGTATTTTATGATTTAAAAATTATGAGAGGAACATGAAAATAAGAACATGACTTCTTAAAAAGCAAAAACAAGATATATTTAACAGAATAATTAATATTTCAGCCATGATCTGATGCATTCAGTAAGGTGACCCAGTGGGAATGTAGAGAACAGAAAATTAATGTTAATCCAGGGTGTACCCAAGACATTTTTAAAAGCCTCAGATGGATTATATCTCTTAAGATCTCCATGTTTTATGATTTTTTTTTTTTTGCTACTTCAAGGCTCCATGATTCTGTGAGTTGGGAACATCCTTCCTTGGATACAGACTGAAGTTCCTCAGTGCTTTAGGACATAGTCAAAGTCATTGTGACCAAAATACTTATTACCCAGTAGCCAGCTTGATGATGAATTGTTTACCTAGGCTGCTTCTCAAATGATAGATATGCAGCCCATACTCAAATCTTAGAAGCTAAGTATATATAACCGCCAGGCAGAGTTGACAGCCTATAAGCATCCAGGGGCCCTGGTCTGTTCCACTCCACAAGGCTCTGGAGTAAACAGGCTTGTAGGATTGCAAGGCAGAGTGGATATGATGGGGGTGGGGGTGGGAGGGGGTCAAGGAGTTAAGGAAGTCCAGGAACCCCAATAACCAGAGTCCCTGGAAAGCAGTCTGGAATGAATTCATGGACCCAAGCATTCTGAGTCAAGGTGGCAAAGATTTATTGTTATGCTACATAGCAGGCCAAGAGTTCTTAGGGAACCTGCAACCTTAGAGGGATACAGTTAAAGTTTATATAGGATAAACTATAGCATAACATGTGCCAAATATGCTCACTAGGTGAGTCAGGGTAGGATTAGGAGTGGTTAAGGAGTGGTCAGTTCTTACAGGAACACATACTTTTAATATCTTCTGGGCATTCACTGGGAAATAGCCCAAGGTGGGGCTGCATGGAGGTGTGGTTTTAGGCTAGAAGTCTCACTTAGTCAGCTAGTGGTCAGGGCTGACCAAGCTGCCACCCATCAGTGTCATATCTGACAAGATGGATGTTGGGAGTTTAGTATATCCCAAGCTAACAAGGGATTCAGGATGTGTATAATGAGCTAGGGAGTACATATGACTGAGGCTAGGATATATATGATACCCATGACCCAGTACACAGGTCAAATTACTAAATTCTATAAGTACAGCTATGTCAGGCTTGATATACATACACTACAGGCCACTGTATCAGGAAGAGAGAGATTTTGCTAGAGTATGCTGCCCTTGAGCTAGAGAGAAACTGCCTGAGACAGTGTTTTGAGGCTAGGGAGAAATGTGATTTTGGAACTGGATGTGATTTTACAAACTGTGGTTCAAGCACAGGCACCCAAGCACCCCATCAGATAGAGCCCTTGACTTGGATTCACAAAGAACTATTCAAATGTTGCTTCAGACACTAGCTGTTTCCTTTCGCAATCACTCTCTTTTTGCCTCAGTTTCTTCTTTTTCAAAATGGGGCTAATAATAGCACCAATCTCACAGGGTTTGTTATAATGAAAAAATGATGTATAAAATGGCATGCAAACTTTAAAATGCTATATAAATGTCAATTGTTTTGATTCTTTCATCATTTAAAAGAAAGAAATGGTTTTCAGCTAATTTACAGAAAACATCTTCCCTTGCCTCTTGTTATTTTGAAGTTGTACTGAAAAATACATTATACAGAATGAAGTTGTATTTAAAAATATATTCTACAAAATTTCGTTAAAAAGTAAACAAGCACAAAGACATTTCTGAGGTGAAAGTGCAGTGAAAGCAACATCTTAAACCAGTCTAACACTACACTTGGCCTGCTTTTTTCCTAAATCCAGAAACCTCAACTGAAGATCTTCCTGGCTGAGCATAAAGTTCAAATATCTGTCCATTTCCTATTGGGGGTAATTTGGGAAGGGTGTCAAAGTAATATCTATAAACTGATTTACCCTTAGGCCTGACTTGATGGGATTAAGCAGCTTTATACCTTTGTCAGGTGCTAGAAGTTAATTTTGATGATTGAAGTCATTTTCTGGCAGAGGATTTTCTCTGAGGCATGGAGATAGGGGTATTTGTTCCATAGTAGGAACAAATACCCCCCTTCTCACTATAAAACAAATCCTTTACTTTTCATTAAAAGAGAAACTCCTTTGATTTAGAATTTATAGGTCTGGCTTTCCTCTTCATGTTTTTTCTTTCAGCAGGGAATCTCCTTGCTCATCTCTCCTTCAGACCCTACTCAGATTTGAAGCCAATTGACAGGTGGTTTTAAGCTGCTTCTTTGACCTGACTTAAGTTTTTGTAGTTTTCCAAGCTTTATTTTCTATAGTGTAACTCTAGTTAAGAGAAGTTAGGATTTGGGGGGCTCAGGACTGGAGGCTGGGAATTCTACAGGTTGACTAAAATATCCCATTTCTCGTCTTACAGGTGATAGCTAGTTTTACATTATTCACAGAAAATACTTTGTTTCTAGAGTCCAAGGTGCTATGTCAGAGTTGCTAAACCGACATTTCAGTGGAATGTCAGTGTGAACGTTGTTGTTGCTTTTTAAATAGGCATGTTTTCTTTTTATTGTTGATATACTTACTGATGGAGCACCTGAATTTCAGGCAATTTTCCAAAAGTACTAGGAACACTAGAAATTTGAAAGTTTATGCCCTGGATAGCTCAGGTATGCTCTTGTACAGACAGATAGGTAGGGACCTGAGTCAAAGTGATGAGGTATGGGCTCTGGGAATCCCCCTTGAACTCTGATTAAATCTCCTATTTGTTGAGGCATTTGCATGAGGTCATAAGCCTTACATTGTGGCTGGGCTCAAACTTCTATTACCAGACTTCCTACCCTTGAGCCTATCAAAATATCAATCCACCCTTGAACTGGTCTAGCCCACCATGGTCTGTAGTCTCCAGCAACTTCCCACCCTTAATCACTTATTGACCTCATTAACTCCTCTTGAAGACCCTCCCCAAACTCCTCCTCTAGACCACCCCTAGATTCCTCCCACAACCTTTCTGTATATAAGATCCCATCTTCCCTCTGCCTGTGAGAGTGCCATAGCATGACCTAGCATACATAGCATGACAGGCTTACTCTGTGTCCAATACAAGTGAACTTTTAACAAACTTTACTTTTCTTTGGCTGAGAAGACTTGAGTCGAATTCATTCTGCAGGACCCAGCATGTTGGTATTTTGGGGTCTCCAGAGCAACCCTAAACCTCTTCATGTGTAACCTGTTCAGAATGAGGTTGTTGGCAAATGAAAAACAACATGTACAAGTCATTAACTCAGATTTGGAGTTGGGTGACCTGGTTTCAGTCTCAATTCATCTACTTTGGTCATACACCCGTGGAGTTCTTCATTTTTCTAGTCCTGGGTTTCTCCACCAGTAAGGGAAGTGCGTAAAATTTAATAAATTTAATAAACAGTGGATGGGAATAGATCGCCTTTTTATTTTTTTTGGTCTCTGGGACCCCTCTGGCAGTCTGGTAAAATCTGTGGACTTTTGCTCAGAGTAATAGTTTTAAATAAATGAAGGAAATGCAGAATTTCAGTTAGAGGCTAGTGAAAATAACATAGATCTTCCCCTCCTCCCCCAATCTAAGTTCAAGGTCTCCTTGATATCTATCCACCGACCCTTTGGGAGCACTTCAAGTTAAGAACACATAGACTGTATGATATCTGGGGTCTTTTTTAGTCACCCTAAGCCTTGTGAGATTCAAAGCTGTTGTTTATGCATATTAGCCTTTCCACTTTATTCTGTGTATCACCATGGCTGTTGAGTGCTAGAGAGTTTTCAGCTTTAGAGCAATTCAGCCCCGTACTACCACCCCCCAAACCCCAGTTCTTGAGTGGTTTTGAATTTTGAGTTTTCAGCTTTAGATTAATCCTACACATGTACACCTCCCCACAACCCACATCTACCCACACTACCATCACCACTACCATCACTACCATGGATGTTTGAATGGTTAGTTTTCAGCTTTAGATCACACACACACACACACACACACACACACACACACAGAGCCAAATATAGGAAAGTTGGAAAGCTTCAGCCTATTAGGCTATAGATACAGGCAGAGCTTAAAGATTAACTTTAAACAATAGCTTTAATACAAACAAGAATCGTATGAGTATGCTAACAGCAGTGTTCAAAGTTGAATATTCCCAGATGTCTGTTAAATTTTACGCACATCCCTTTTGTTTTAGTATTCTTATTGACCTCTCATTGTTTCCCTTCATGGTGTTTGACCTCTCTAATACCAACTTGATGGGGAGAAGGCAAATGGACATATTCTATTTTCAATATGCCTTTCTCATTCTACTTTGGGTATTACTAAAGGCTTCCATTTTGCAAAGAGATGGGAGAGATTTACCTCCTTGGCTGATGGGCAGAATCTTGGTGGACAGCAGGGATCTGCATATAGTGGGGGTCTGCAGACTGGAACAGGCAGTACATGAAATTGGAGGGCTGAAAGTTAAACTTGTTGTGGGGGAAGGACAAGGGGCGGAGTTGGGAATAATGGCAAAGATTGATGATCGTTACTCAAATAGACCAAATGTGCCCAAATCTACACCACTACCTAACTTGTATTTTACCAGATTAAAACAACTGGTCTTTGCCAAAGGTTTTTGCAGAGCTATTAAGCAGTCGTTTTTGAGAGTTCAGGGAGGACTGATGTGGTATCTTAAGACTGGGAAAAATCAAGTGAATTAGAAAAAGGGTGGGGGAAGCAATCCAAAGAGGGATTATCCGTCTGTCAATTTCTGTAGCTAGACAGACTCAAGCAAATAGCCAAGGAATCAGAGGGCCTGGAGGCCACTGCAGTCAGTGGTGTTTTTAAGAGAGTTAGCAGTGTAGTGGAAAGAATACTGGGCCTGGAGTCAGGAGAGATGTAAGTACTGTCTAGCCATATGACTGTGGACAAGTTATTTGTACTCTGAAGCTTCAGTTATCTCATATGTAAAATGGGGAATAATATTTGGATCATGGTATCTCTTTTAGATGTTTCATAAGGAAGACACTTTTTAAAGTGTTGTATAAATGTGAGTTGTTATGCTTATGGTTGGAAGTCTCAGTTATTAATTAATGCTATTACTGGGGCTAGCTATCCTTTCCTCACATGCTCTGTTAAAGCAGAAAGATTGTTGGTTTTTACTCTCCAGTGGGTTAGAAGAATGTACTAGCAGCCTCCCTAACCACTTAACATAGGGAGTGAGTTTTGAGGGATGGGGAAGGAACAAATAGAAATTGTCTGAATCAGATAAACTCTTATCAAATTGGCCAATTCTAGCCCAGGATACTCTCTAGCCTTGGTTCTCAGTGTCAGCAGCTTGTAGGAAGTCTTTCTCTTGATAGAGAGACCATATTGGTCTCTTCATGTCACAGCTCTCTGCCTCTACTCAAAAACTTTCAATGGCTCCCTGTTTCTTATGGAGACAAAATACAGTGTCCCAAAAGTCTTATTGCAGCTTTAAGCTGTTGAAGCTTTATCTATTGAGCTGCATCGAGTCTTTGGGAATACCCTGTATAAACTTTGTTTTCAAGGTCCTCTGTAGCCTGACTGAAAGCTACCTTTCCAGTCTATGTCATACCATTTCACTTAAAAAAAAAAAGTTCCATGAAGCTATTCAAGGTTTAAAACTACACTAAGACTTTTGGGACACCTTCTATAGTTTATATTCTAGACAAGTTGGATTATTGTTTTCCATCCCATTCCCAATCTGCTTCTTACATCATATCTAATAAAATATCAAAACTATTATGATAGGCATTTGATAAAGTGGGGCAAAATGATGAGCCTCTCTCATCTACTAAAATGATCTAAATTTTCCTTTTGCTGTACCACTTAAGTGTAAAGGCAGAGAACTATCTCCTCTTGAAGACTGGCTCCAGGCTTCTCTCCCTTTCCTCTCTCTTCTTCTTTTCACTTAACTTCAACTCATCTATCATTTATATGCTTAACCAGACTTTCTCATCCAGTACCACTCAACTTGTCTCAGCCTCAGTTTCCTCAATTGTAACATAAGGAAGTTGCACTAGATGACTTTGAAGGTCCCTTCCAAAGCTCTAAATCTGTGATCCTTCCATCCATGCTTTGATAGTGTGAAGGTGAAGGCATAAGGGAATGTAAACTATATTGATGTAGTTAAGGTATCTCCCAAGTGTAGTTACTTAAATTTTGAACAAAGTCAAACTCTGGATTTTTCTGCTGTTGGCCACAGATAATGGATTACACAGGTTTAAAAGTCTCAGCAGACCTGTCCAGGTGAAACTGTTATCACTACCCTTGAACCAGAAGGTTTCCCCTCCCTTGTACAACTCTTCTATTAATCTTCCCACTTCCACCCTCCAATCTCCAGACCCAGCCACTGCCTTTTGTTCTCAAATTGGTCTCTGGAGGAGGAATGTTCTTTGTTGTCTGGCTGCTATATCCTCTTTCTAGTCTTTGATAGAAGCCCTTTTAGAGGATGTTATTTTTCCTGTCTGGATTAAAGCATATCATATGCTTCCTTTTCCTTCCTTTTTTGTACCTGGCCTGCTGTTAGTAAGTTCTGTCTGGAGCCTCTGTCTTTGTAATAACCACTGTTCTTCTCAATAGGAATCTCATGCTTCTAACATTGACTGACTTTGTGCCCCTTCTTACCAAAGGTTCCAGTCTTTAGGTTTTTAAAATTCGCTTCTTAGTCCTTCACAACTCTTTCCCCTGGAGCTCCTCCTGGGATCATGAATTGAAATCTCTAAGAAACTTTAGAGGGGCGGCCAGGTAGCACAGCAAGTAAGAGCACCAGCCCCAGTGTCGGGATGCCCTGGGGGATCAAATCTGGGCTCAGACACTTAGCACCCACCCAGAAACACCTGGCTGTGTAATCTTGAGCAAGTTACTTAACCCCAATTACTTATAAAGAAACTTTAGAAATTATCTGGTTTAATCCACTCATTTTAAAGATGAGGAAGCTATGGTTCAGGGAACTGAATTAAGGTCACACATTTAGTAAATGACCAAACTGAGATTTGAACCTGTGTCCTCTGTCCCCCAAACTACTATACCATTATTGCCTTTTCCTCCATTAAATATCTGGTATGATCTGGAATTTCAGAGTTTGAATTTCCATTTTAAAAGTACTTGTAACTCCTCATTTGTATATTAACAGTATTACTTCAAAGTGTCCTCCTTCAAGTACTTGCTACTCTGGGCAAACTACTTATCTCAGCCTCAGTTTCCTCATATGTAAAAAATAGTACCTATCTCACAAAGTTGTTGTGTGTTAAATGAAATCTCATATATATATATATACATACACACACACACATATATATACCTCAAAGCACTATATAAATGCTTGCTATCATTATCATATGTAAAATACTTAGCAAACTTCAAAATACTATGCAAATGTAAGCTATTATAATCCACATGGATTCCACCAGTCCTCCATATGCTGCCCTTAAATTCACACTCTTCATAATATATATGTGTGTATAAGAAAAGTTTGATTCACAGGTGAAAAAATATTCCTCCTATAAAGGGATATTATAAAGGGAGATAATACATGTATATATATTTAGGTATTTGATATTTGTATGTATATATTTATATATTTACATTTATGTGTATATTTGTGTGTATTTATATAAACACAAATACATGTATATACTTCCCTTTATAGGAGAAGGGGTTACTTTTTTCACGTGTGAATCAGACTTTTCCCCTCCTTTATTTAAGAAAATCCTTGCTTTTCCCTATCAAGATAATTCCTAAGAAGGAGTTCAGAGACCTTCCTGAAACATTGATCTCTTCAAAACCCTGGTTGGTCCCTATAAATTCCTGTGGGTGTATAGAGTTTTCCTACCCCTTAAAATCTGTTGTTTTTTCTCTCCCAAATAAATACAAGGACTACAGTGAAATTAAACTTGAGGAATATGTGCTGGGGTCAGCACTCCTTGAGTCCAAGCATGATAACACTCTGTGGACCAGGTCCTCTCCACTGCTTGTCTGGGGACATTTTGTGTTGCAATTTCACACCAGAAAGCTCCTTTTCAGTCTGGTGACCTTATTCCCAGTAATTGGATGTCAGGTGCGTGTTCATTTAGTAGACATCATTGTACATATCTCGCTGCCAGTTGGCACTGGGTGCTTTGGCACCTTCTCCTGAATCTCTTCTTTGCTGTCTGGCAGTTTGAATATTTTCATTGAGAAGGGAGTGTGCAGAATGGAGAAGGGGTGTGGAAACAAAAAGGGGGACCCTTTAGATTCAGTCCTTTTGTGTCCCTTTTTATTCTTTCTCTTCCATTTTTTATCTTTCTTTCTCACCCAATCGTTTGCTTTTTCTATCTCTCTTTTTCTTCCTTTCTCCCTCCCTTCCTTCCTTCTGCTTCTGTCCCTGTCTCTCTTCCTCACCCAATCACTTTCTTTCATCTTTTCCTTCCTTCTTTTCTTGAATTACTCAGATGTGCCTTCTGACCACCAATTATTTGGTGCCTTATGAACTAAACATTATATTTAGATTCTTTATTTCTTTGAATACAAAGACCAGTGACCCCATCATGCTAGCTTTGAGTAAACTTGTCTAATAGTATCTAGGTAGCCTTCAAGGCTTGCTTCTAATGTTGTTTCCTACAAGAGGCCTTTTCTACTTTCTCCAGTCTCCCCCCCCCCATTTTGTTAGCACTTCATTGAGCCCCAAAACTAACGTTATTTATTTTCTGTATACTTTGCATTTACTTAAAAACATTTACATGTTTTTCTCTCCACAGAATGTAAACTCTCTGAGGGTAGAGGTGGTTTGGTTTTTGTATTTGTAACCTCAGTACCTAGCATAGTGCCTAGGACATCGTAGGCACTTAATGAATACCACCTAAATTGAGTTAGAAAGAAATTGGAAAATCAGCTGAATTTAAATGCTAACCATACTGGAAAATGTAGGATGTTACTTGCTATGATATTGTCCATGACTATGAAGAAGAATATCCTGGAATTAAAATCAGTTAGTCAATCAACAAGTATTAAGGGCCTACCATGTGTTAGGCAGTTTGCTAGGTGCTGAGGATTTGAAGGCAAACCTTCATCCTCAAGAAACTACCATTCTAAAAAAAAAAAAAGCAAAAAAGAGGCAGCTAAGTTGTGCAGTGAATAGAGCACCGGCCCTGGAGTCAGGAGGACCTGAGTTCAAATGCAGCCTCAGACATCTAACACAAAAAAACTAGCCATGTGATCTTGGGCAAGTCACTTAACTCCCAATAGCCCTGCCTTCCCCCTGCAAAAAGCAAAAAAGAAAAAAAAGGAACTGCCATTCTATCCAACACAGACACATAGAAGTGGAGATAGAATTTATGCAGAATGAAGTAGAATCCTATTGCAGCATAATTCATTATCATGTGGGACTTGTTACATCACATGCCAAATCACTTCCCCCAAAACTAAATATGTCCAGAAAAAGACTACTTTGACGTCGTGAGCCTGTTTCCTCCTTAACACTTCCATTATAAAAGAATGTCACTCTGCTGACAAGACAGATTCTCATGCTAGGTTATTGTTTTTTTTGTTTTGTTTTGTTTTTATTATTTTTTTTGCAAGGCAATTGGGGCTAAGTTACTTGCCCAAGGTCACACAGCTAGTTTTTGTGTTAAGTATCTGAGGTCAGATTTGAACTCAGGACCTCCTGACTCCAGGGCTAGTGCTCTATTCACTGCACCACCTAGCCGCCCCTAGGCCATTGTTTTTGCTTTGACAAATGAACATTTGGTTTCCTTGGTTTCCTTGGTCAGGCCTTCTTCTCAAGAGTGAAGCAATGTTTTGGACCCAGTAGAATGTAAGTTTTGTGAAGGCAGGAACTATTTAGCATTTCTCTTTGTGTGCCCAGTGCTTTGCACAGTGCCCAGTCTGTAGTAAATGCTCAAAAAATACTTGTTGAGTGCAACAGAATTATTCTTGTTTGTGCAATTGTCTCCAATTGGAGACCTGGACTTAAAATGGCATCATTAACTAAAGGCATTCATTTCTTAGTTGGTGGACTGCATTATCCCCTAGATAGCAATGTATTGTACATGGGATGGTTAGGTTCTCTTGCCAACCCAAGTGCCCTTTTTCTTTAACTGATAAAATACCTGAATTTAGAGGCTGTATGGAATTAACCTGGTGGGTTAGTAGAAAGAGCCTTGATTTTGGAGTCTGGAGATCTGGTTTCACATTCATGCCCTGCTGCTTACCTATGTGACTTTAGGCAGGTGTCTTGACTTTCCTGGCTTTCACTTCCCTCATCACCTGTAATATGAGGAGGCTGGATTAAATGATCCCTTGTAATTTATGTGATCCTATCACCCTATGATTCTGTATGTTATAGAGGTCAAGATGGTGTGTAACAATATTTTTATGGGGAAAAGCGCTCAAAGTTAATGACTTTTGAATGCAGAACTAGCCTCCCAGTCAACTCCCCCACTTCCCAAGTGGTGGGAGCAGACACACCCTCAGCTTCAAGCTGTTGGTAATGGCTTCTGTAGGTATTTTTATCTCTGTCTGATAGATGAGGAAAGCAAGGGTCAGAGGTCAAGTCTTACAGATAGGCAACCTGGGAATTCATTGTTTGAACCTACACTTCTGTCTCCAAGCCCAGGATTTTTCCACTATAAAATGGTAAAGGACAGGGACTGAAGGTCTGAGTTAGAGAGTTGTAGAGAGCTTAGTGGGGTAGGAGGGCAAATACCTTGGTTTCTTCTTCTTTTGCTACTTGAAGTTTAGCCTATTTCCCTTGTACTTATGACCTGGATTTTTTTCTTTCTCTGGCCCACTCTGGAATATAGTAGTCTCCTGTACAGTACAGCCCTTTTGAGCTTTTTATGAGATTTTCATTGCATCTAACAAAGGGGACACAGATATGGAGCAAAATTTCTCCAGCTTAATCCCTTACTTTGTGTCTTTTTCACATGGACCTTGTGAGGAAAGACAAAGTATATTTAATTATAAAAGAATTAGGTTATGGTGAGACAAAGAATATGTATTTTTGCAAAGCCTTTAAAATAACTTTTTTTTCTTGAAATGGAATTGACCCTAAATCTGGAACGTACAGGTTCTACACAGAAAGACATACAGACTCAGACACACAGACAGACAGACACACACACGGTTAAGGGCAGATCTTTGCATACTAAAGTAAGATTTAAGGGAAAAATTGGGTTCAGGTTATCCTGAGCATTTCAGTCTAAGAGTAAGAATTAGCCCCTTGGGTTTAGAGGTGAAAAGATGATGCAGAGGCTACAGGGAGGAAGGAGTCAAGGGGTTCGTCCTTCTCTCCCTGCTTCCTTTTTACCCATGGCTGTTGTAGCTATTGCCCTGAACCAAAGTATATTGAACAGTAGTAAGTGGTAAGTGCTTAATACATATATGTTGAATTGAGTTGGAAGAAGAGAATCCAGGTGGAGGTTGTAGGACCAGTCAGAAGCTGGACCAAAGCAAGAACCCATGTAAGAGAATTCCAAGGACCTGGGTTCAAATCCTGTCTCTGTCATCTGTGGGACTTTGGACATATCTTTTAACCTCTTTTGGGCCTCTGTTTCTTTATTCGTAAAACAAGGAGCCTGGACTAGCTGGCTACTAAAATCCCTTTTAGCTCTAAATCTATGATCTTACAACCTTAGTAATTTAAAGGATATGTAGGTCAAGTCCAATGACATCTTAACAAATATAACTATTTGGGTAAGAATTAGTGACTTAACTAAATCCAATGTGTGAAAAGTTGGTATTTAAAAAACAAAATAACTTAGGGGCTGATTTTGAGTTTGACAGAATTCTTTTTTTGCTCTCCTGTAAGATTCTTTTCCATAAGAAGGTTTCCTATTGTTTGACAAATGCAGGTAGAATTTTGTTTTACTGAATGTCATTGGAATGACCTGTTTTATATAATCATTTTGTTTCCATGGTCTGAACAACAACTCACATAACTTTGCTGATGAGACTGCAGCAAATTCTGTAAAACACATCTCATATAAACATGCATTCACAAATTCCTGTGCACTTAGTAACTAATCATTTTAACAATGAGTTCATCTAATTATCACAATATTTATAGTAATATTTAAATAAAAGTAAAATATTTTTAACTATTTAAATGTTAAATGACCTTGAAAATAAGTATTTAATAAGTGTTTCTATCATTGAACTCAATACATTTTGATATGCTTGTGGCCACCTTGGTTACAATATTTTGAAATTTAGCTTTAAATTATGTTTGCTCTTCCTTACTTCCTTCCCCTCCCTTCTTTCTTTCTTTCTTTCTCCTTCCCTGTCACTTCTTGGCAGATAATCTAGATAATCTGAAGACTTAGTATGGAGTCTGGTACTTTCTGTGATTCCTGCCCTGAGACAGGAATACTATCTGCTACTCACAGAAACTATTCCAACCTTTTCTCCTCAAATAGCTTACATACCTCCCATCCGCCCCCACCCCTTTCTTTAAATTCACAGAGAAAATTGAGGCCAGTTGGTTTGTATTCTCTTCTCTTTGATCTTGAAGCTCACTGTCATTATCCTCTACTCTTTCCTTCTTTTGCTCCATTCTCTGATTATGAGGTTCAAGCCAACCTTCATTATGTACTCTTAAGCCCATTTCTTCTGCCTTCTGAAATAGATGGCTCCTTCCAATCAACCCCTTTCTCTAAACACCGATTTTCCTCAATCTCTTGGTTTCCTCAATCTCTCCCTTCTGACTTAGATGCCTAAGTCTCCCGGACGCCAGCCAGGAAACCAAGAGATTGAGGAAAATCGGTGTATAGAGAAAGGGCCCCATCCTTAACCTTCTTTAGGCCTTGCCATCTCCTCAAGTTAATGTCTTATATCTCTCCTCCCTTTCATAGTCAATTCCAGGGGAGGTGGGGGAAATCATTTTACACTCATTTTCTCTCAGTCCTTTTCAGTACTTTACAATCTGGTTTATGACCTCATCTTGCAACTGACACAGCTCTTTCTAAATTTATCAAAGATCTCTTAATGAACAGATCTAGTTTTTTTTTTCCCCTCAGTTCTCATATTTCTTTGTCTCCTTGCTGCATTTTTTGATGCTGCTGACCACCCTCTTCTGCCTCTGGCTGTGGGTGCACCCCATGACCCTGTTCTGGACCGTCTTTGTCTTCTTTCTCTATACTGTTTCAGTGACCTCATAATCTTCTGGGGGTTTAATTATGATCTCCTTGCTGCAGATGACACACAGATCTATATCTCCAACTCCAGTGTCTCTGTTGAGTCCAGTCCTCTATTACCATCTGCCTATTGCACATTTCAAATTGTTATATTCTGGAGACATCTTAAATTCAACATTTCCAAGACAGAACTCATCCTCTCCCATAAGCTCATGTCTTTACTGATCTACTCTATTTATAGTGTATCTACTTTATTTCTGTGGAAGGCAACACCATTCTTCCAGCCTCCAAAGTCTGTAACATAAGCATTATTTCAGATTCCTAACTTTCACTAACCGCACATATCTTGCCAGTGTTACCTCTAGAGTATTTCTTCCATCTTACATGTTGTAGTCACAGTCTTAGTTAAAACCCTCATGACCTCTCGTCTGGATTATTACAGTGGCCTCCTAATTGGTTTTCCTGTCTCAGGCCTTTTCCCATTCTACACAGCTGCCAAAGTGATTTCCCTTTGGTACAAGTTGACCTACTCAATAAACTTCCAATAATTTCCTTTTGCCTCTAGGTTAACATATAAACTCGGTCTGGCTTTTAAAGTCCTTCACAACCTGCCACCAGCCTGTCTTTCCAGGCTCCTTGTATGCTACTTCCCTTCTTCCTTCACACTATAGTCCAATCAGACCGGCATTTTCTTTGTTCCTCACACACAACACTCCATCTCCCCTCTCTCAGCCTTTGCCCTGTCAGTATCTTGTGCCTAGAATGTACTCCTTTATGCCTCTTTTTCCTTTTATAGTCCCATGTTGCCTTCAGGACTCAGTTCAAGCACCATCTTCTACCTGAAGCCTTTCCTGAGAATTCCAAATATTAGTATCCTTCCTCCCTAAATACCTTGTACTGAGCTGCTACATATTTACATTTTGTGTTTATTATGTAAGTACTTCTTATTTATTGTGTATGTCTACATGTACTATACATGGCACTATACAGGGTATCCCGTGTATGTGTGCATCTATCTATCTATGTCTCCCCCAATAAACTGCAAGGTCTTTGAGAGCACAGATTTTTATTTGTTATATTTGAATCCTCATCACCCATCAGAGTTCTTGTCTCACAGTAGTCACTTAATAAATGCTTGTTGATTGATTGAAGCAGTTGGGCAAAGTAGACAGACAACTGGACTTGAAGTCAGAAGATCTGGGTTTGAATACTGATCCAGATAGCCTTGTGATTATGGTCAAATCGGTTAATCTCTCAGAGCCTCTGTTTCCTTACCTGTAAAATAAGTATGATAATACTTGTAATATTCGTCTCACAGACTGGCTGTGAAGGAAGAACTTTTCAAACCTTTGTATGCACATATTGGTTTTTATTATCCCAGTCCAGTGTAGGTCAGAGTAGATGGTTGGACAGTGAAGCCTAAGGGGCAGGATAAGAAAAAAGAGAAAGTTGAGATCAGGGTTATTTCTGGTCTTCTGGGGAGAGGGTGTCTTAAGGGTCCAGGATGGAGGACACTTAGTAACTTGGAGAGATGGAGAATGTGATTCATAGCAGCTGGAGGGCAGGGGGGAAAAAAACTAGAGAAATTACCAGGGAAAAAAAAACCCTCTCTGCTTACCTGGAAGCTAGGTTTTCAATTGTGTTCCTTAATGAAATGTCAGTTCCTGGAGGGTAGAACTGACAAGCATTAAGGAATGATGGTGCTGGGGAATAATATGGTGAGGAAAGTGGTTGGCAGATTAAATCACTCATTATTGAGAGACTGGAGAAAATTAGTCACTGTCTTACCTGCTTCAATCCTCCAGGGATCTGTGGCATTTTATTTCTGTAGGTACTTCCCTCATCTCTCAGATGTAACTCTTCTCTGCCTTCATTATACTATGTCGGGAGGCAGGTGGCTGGCATAGCTGCTGGAGGGTTGGAATTAGGGTCAGGAAACTCTGAGCTGAAATTCTGTCCCCATACTCTTGCTGTGTGACTGAGGGCAATGCTTAACCTTTCTGAGCCTCAGTTTCCTCATCTAAAAAATGGGGATAATGGCCTCCCGTGACATTTACCTTGCAAGGTTGTTGTGGTTCTTAAATGAGATATGGTATGTAAAGCTCTTTGCAACCCTTCAATCAATTGAGTTATCCAATATCTATGCAGATAGCAGTTTTTCTTAATATTTTTATCATCATCATTATTGTTGTTTTTATTACCCAGGAAGGATAATAATTTTGTTCTGTCTTTGTACTTTTAACACTGAGCCTAGGCCTAGTACTTTGTTATTTCTTTTTTTTTTTTTTTTTTTGCTTTTTGGAGGGGGGAAGGCAGGGCAATGGGGTTAAGTGACTTGCCCAAGGTCACATGGCCTAGTAAGTGTTAAGTGTCTGAGGCTGGATTTGAACTCAGGTCCTCCTGACTGGCTGGTGCTCTATTCACTGCACCACCTAGCCACCCCCACTTTGTCATTTCTTAATAAATAGTTGTCAGGTTAAAATGTGTCGAGCTTTCTGTGACTGAAGGGATCACCATCTGGTGACCCTGCTTTTGATGATGAATCTCTCTGAATCGCTTCACAAGCCTCAAAGTGCTATATTAAGTGCCAGCTATCCTTTGGATTATAGACAGACACACAGCCAATCGACAGACTCATACTTGAAGCCTCTCCCATCTGGTAGACTCTTCTTGCCTTTCAGAGCCCCAGGGTCACCATCATGCCATAATGAGACATCAGAGTGATAGTCAGTGGTGTGGTCATCTTTCCTCAGAATCTCAGCTGGATTTCTGATCTCATCTATGAGCAAGTCCCTCAGCTGCCGTGGGAGATGGGGGAGTTGCCTTTATGACTCTTCTCTGTACCATAATTTTGTCACATGAGACCCACCCAGTAGCCCTAGATGGCCTTCCTTCTTCTCTTACAAACCCACTAGCCTCATCCTACTAAATATGAAATTTCAATTTATTCAGAAGCCAAATAACCAGACTCAATAACAAAATTTAAAATTATTGTTTATTTTAAACCAATACATAAAGTAACAATTGATGTCCCTAACGATGATTTTAGGCTTTGTATTTTTTGACCATTTGCAGCAGAGGGATCTGGGAAGACATCTTGGAGGAGGTAACATATGAATTGGGATTGGTGATGGGGCAGGTGGGACTTAGACAAGTTGGGGCCCACAGGAGGTGAAATAACACTGATTCCATTTGGAGGGAACAGCATGAGTCAAAGGTATGGAGGTGAGAATGCTTGGGATGTGTCCTGGGAATAGCAGATATTCTAGTCTATGGCCTAAAGTAATAGCAGAGACATCTATGTCCCTTATTGTTTATGAATAACTGGACTTTGGAGAGAACAGAAAGACCCAAAAAGACACGTGAAGTATAAACCACTGGCTAAGCAAGGACCATTTCTCTCCTTTATGATGGATAAGCTTTGTCCACTGTTTTTCCTTAATGAATGTTAAGCAGAAGTACAAACTGGCCTTGTTTGTGCAGAATACCCTTTTTCTTCATAAAAGAGGTTTGTTGTACTTGCTTTTCTATTTTAAAATTCAAAACAGACTGTTCCTATGGATTCTTTTTCAGGCAACTGTAGCATTTTAATTGAAAAACAAGGTAAAAGGCTGTCATTTATTTTAGAATAAACCTCCCATCTCTTCAGAATGACGTTTTTCTGTCTCGATTGCATTTCAAGTGGAGAAAGGCTCACTGAGTGGGCAAATGAGCACCTTTGAAATACCTTTCATCCATCTCAGTGTTGCTTATAAATTGTGATTTGTGAGCTCAGACATTTAGAATGAGATATGGCATTGAAGTAAACTCAGTGTTCTATTTATTTTTGTGTAAACATTTTATGATTTGCTGAGCCTAGCCCCATTGAAAGTCCTATAGCATTAATTGGTTCTGTATTTAAGGGAGCTTGCCCATATTGCTACTGGTCATTTGTTTCAGTAGTGTCCGATTTATTGTGACCCAATTTGAGGTTTTCTTGGCAAACATCCTGGAATGGTTTGTCATTTCCTTTTCCCGTCGTAATTTTGAGGAAACTGAGGCATATAGGGTTAAGTGCCTTGCCCAGGGTTACACAGCTATACTTAAGTGTCTAAGGCTGGATTTGAACTTGGATCTTCCTGACTTCAGCCCCAGTGCTTTATCCACTGCACTTGCCCAAATACAATCTATTAAAAACCAAAGGCCATTATCATATTTGGACTGTGTTAGAGAGTATGTTATCATAGTTGCATTTTCATTTTTCAAAGATTTGGAGGTGGAAGGGACCTTAGAAGTAATTTAGTCAGAGTGGCTAGGTGGTACAGTGAATAGAGCACCGCCCCTGGAGTCAGGAGGACCCGAGTTCAAAACCGGCATCAGACACTTACTAGCCATGTGACTTTGGGCAACTCACTTAACCCCAATTGCCCTCCAAAAAGAAAAAAAAAAGAAATAATTTAGTCTAGTTTTCATTTTATAGATGAGGAAACTTAGTCTGAGATAGATTAAGTCATAAATTGGTTCATATAAGGAGTCATTGACAGCACCAGGACCAAAGCCCAGCTCTCTTCCCACGAGCTTTACTGCCCTTTTCATGAACTTCTCAGAGGTTAGGCCTGGTCTCCCCTTCTTAATGCCTCTGTAATCAATAGAGGCTCTCCTCCCCCACCTTCTTAAACTCAGAAGTTAAATGAATCATAGTCGAATATAGTCAGCACTTTAGATTAGGACAATTAACAGATCTCCATATCTGTGACTAGAAATTTATAAAAGTTGGATAAACTAAAATTTTAGATGATTTAAAAAAAATCGGGTGGGGTTTTTCAATGGGTTTTCATACTTATATTTGAATATTGGCATGTGTGGTGTTTTGAGGGATTTATTTGAGAAAAAAAATCCTGTAACTCCACTGTTCTTTAGGCTCTCAAAGACCTTATTCCCAGTCCCCTGCAAACCTTGATAATAGTGCTCAAGCCTAAGGGAGCTTGGACCTTCCTAGGATCAAGGGAGAGATGATGGAGCATTTGGGTTGCAAAAGGCTTTCATAAGTAAAGCAGGTTCAAGGAGCAAGGCATTTAGGCAATCTGTGAAAATGGGTGAGTAAACTGGACAGCAAGATAAGATATCTTCCAAAATGTTGAATGGATTAGAAGTTACCTGGTCCAGTTAGTTAAGGTGTGATTCGTTAATCTTTTTGTGGTTGTATAATTATTTAAAGTGCAAATAAATAGAAAACAAATGCATGTTTATTCAGTATGCATATTAATTTGAGAAGAAATTACAAGAAATGGAGACTGATTTTTCTTATTTAGAAAATGATTCTCCTGATTGCTATTCATTTTGTCTGTGAAAGTGATTTAATTTTGATGTGCAAAGAGTATGTAGAGTAAAAATTACCTCACATCCAACATTCCCTTTGTGCCAGCTGTCTCCCAGGCCTGAAATGGGCCTTCACTTCTTTCTCATCGATTTTCTCTTTTCCTTCAAAATGCTACTCAGACATCACTTTCTGCATGAAACCTTTTCCGGCCTCACAATTTCTAGTGCCCTCCCTCCCCAACTACATTATGTATATTTGTATTTATTTTCTTTATTATGTATATACCTATGATATCCTTGTATTTTCCCCAGTTAGAATTAAGCTCCTCCAGAGGAGGGATTGTTTCATTCATTGAGTTTGTATTGTATTGTATCTCTAGCACTTAGCACAGTGCCTGGTATACAGTAGACACTTAATAAATACTTGGTTGATGGATAAGTAAGTCATTCACCGTATTTGTGTGGCAGTTTTAAAAAGCTTCTTTCTGGGGGCAGCTAGGTGGCGCAGTGAATAGAGCACTGCCCCTGAAGTCAGGAGGACCTGAGTTCAAATTTGGCCTCAGACACTTAACACAAAAAAACTAGCTATGTGACCTAGGACAAGTCACTTAACCCCAACTGCCCTCGAAAAAAGCAAAAAAAAAAAAAAAGCTTCTTTCATAAGTGAAAGATAATTGTAAAAGGTAACATCATGGAAGTGAGTCAGTTTTTCTGTTGTTTATTTAGAAATTGAAATATTTTGACTTACTTTTAGTTTAAATGACAGCAAATGACAATTGAGCTCCATCTTGGGCCCTCTCTTCTCTTTCTTTATTCTTAGTGATCTCAGTAGCTCCCTCAGATGCAAATAATTCTCTTTCTCTGCAGTTCACTTCTACATTGACATATATAGCCCCCATCTCTCTCCAGATTTCCAGTTCCACATCTCCATCCATCCACTGAACATTTCTAGTTGGACGCCTCATTTGCATCTCACACTGAACATGTCCCAAGCCACTCATTTTTGCCCTTATTCCCCGTATAAGCCTCCCTTCTTTCTAGTTTCCCTGTTTTTATATAGGGCACCATCATTCTTCACAGGAAGAATGGTCCACATAGGACCTTTATCATTTCGCCATTATTCTTAGTCACCTCCTCATCCTGTATTCAATCATGACTAATTGACCTCTTCCTCCTCAACACCATTCACATAGGTTGCTTTCTCTTTACTCAGTTATAACCATTCAAATATAGTCTCATTACCTCTCACCTGGAATTGCTGCAGTAACTTTCTAATTAGTCTGGTTTCATCTTCAACCCATCTTCAGCAAGGCATTCTTAAAGCACTGGTCTGACCAAACACTCTCAATCCAACCTTATCCAATCCAATAAACATTTATTAAGCATTCACAACAGTACCAGCCACTGTGCTAACCTATAGGGATATAATTAATTATAAAGAAAGATAGCTAGTTTACAGTCTAAAGGAGGAGACAACACACACAAAGAGAAAGGAAGCAGAGGGAGGGGAAGAACCAACAGGTACCAGACACAACTTGTTCCATGGAGCTGAAACGAGGCAGGGCAGCAGATGCAAAGGGAAATGATCAGAGAGTTCAGTTTTTGCCCTCTATAAAGGAAGACATTGGAGGGAATTTGGTATTCCACCCTCCAGCTCTCCAGTGGGGAGGTAATGTCCATCAGGGTTTGAGTTAGCATAATAGTGGTGGGTTTAGAAGTTATGAGCTTCTCCTGGGAGGGGCATTTCATTTCTTGGAGTTGAAATCAGTCAGGACAGCAAAAGTAAGATGGAATGAATGATTTCTGTGTTCAAGAAGCTATATGTGAGCTTTCTGAGGGCAGGGACTATTTCACTTTTGGGGGGGTGTTGCCAGCACTCAGCAAAGTGCCTGGCACAGGGCAAGTGCTAATATTGATTAATTATTTGATGGGCACCTATAGTTAACTGCATAGAAACATTAGAACTTGTGGAAAGCTGCCTAATTGTAAAACATAATAGAGTTAATGTGATGAAATAGCAGCCCACTCTGCGTGGTTACCCTGCATACTGCAGAGTGGGTGATGGGCAAGACCAAGTACCTAATACCTTTGTCTAGAATCAACATTGAAATGAGATAAAGTAATTTTTAAGCCACTTGTATGCTAAGGAGCCCTTTTCTGCCAGGAGTAATAAATCCACTTTTGTTAACTGTTAAAGGCTATTTCTGGTTTCTGCTCTCCAGAACACCTAAAATTGCTTTCAACAGTGTAGCATTTTAACATATTTCTTTAAAATACAGAGTTATAAAGTTGATAAGAGCCTTCTGTGAAAATGCTTAATATTTTTAATTTATAGAAAATAAACAAAAATTGGGGTGGCTACGTGGCACAATGAATAGAGCACCATACCTGGAGTGAGGAGGACCTGAGTTCAAATCCAGCCTCAGACACTTAACACACAAAAAAACTAGCCGTGTGACCTTGGGCAAGTCACTTAGCCCCAATTGCCCAACATTCCCCCCTCCAAAAAAAAAAGAAAAGAAATAAAAATTGAGAAATCTAAAAAAAGGTTTGAATATTTTCTTGGTGTTTAGGTGAGTAAACGTATGTGTATATGTGTAAAGTATATATATAGAAAAAGTATATATCTATCTACATATATATCTATATCCACACATGTATATAAATGATGTATCTCCTTAATTTATCTATCATCATAGAGACGCTCAAGCCTGTTTAGGTGGCTACCTGCTTTTGAAAATCGCCGGTTTAAAATTGTGGAATTTTGTTCATCCAGATTGTACTTGTATTAGGAGGAATTCATTTTAGATTGCCTTTCAAGGATGGATGGCTTGATTTCACAGCAATTTATGAAGCAAAGTAATGAAATAACCTGTTAAAGAAAAGCAACAGTTGAAAATGCATTACAGTACTTTTATAGGAAATAAAATCCTTAATAAAATTCAAATCAGACTTCTGGGACTCAGGGTTGATACAAGACATCAGAAGTTACATGGGTCCCATCAGGTCATTTCAGGAGTATTCTATAACCCGTCCTGTAGAATTTTTATCTTTTATTATGAACTTAGTAAACATCAGCAAGCATAAACCTTTTAGTATACAAAGAACCAAAAAGAGAAGTGCACACAAAACTGGGAATTTCTGAACTTCTGTTAGGTACAGCTTTTAAATACTGTATATTAAGTTTGAGAGGTAGTGTCACTGGCCTAGTGGCTAGAGAACAGAGATGGAAGCCTAGGGGTTCAATCCTGCCTCTGAAACATACTATATGATCCTGATCAAGTCATTTAATTTCCCACTTCAGGTGTAGAGAAAGGTACATTGGCAGAGGGAATTTTTTCACAGGGAGATCCATAAAGCAATGAAATAAATCTAGTCACTATCCCTATCCCTATATTACATTTAGGGACAGCTAGGTGGCTAAGTGGAGAGAGTGCTGGGCCTGGAGTCAGGAAGACCTGAGTTCAAATTTGCCCTTGGACACTTATTAGTTGTGTGACCCTAGGCAAGTCACTTAGCCCTGTTTGCCTCAGTTTTCTCATCTGTAAAATAAGTTGGCGAAGGAAATGGCAAACCACTCCACTACCTATGCCAAGAAAACCCCAAATGGGGTCACAAAGAGTCGGATATGCCTGAAAAATAACATATGAAGTTTAACACAGGAATTAACAAAATTGCTTTGTTTCCCTTTTTGAACTTTTTTTAGGTGCATTAAAAAGTATATTATTTTTGCTTTTTTTCACTTTTTCCTTACTTTTCTGTGTGATAAATCAGCATAGTCAAATAAAACAAATTAACACGTGTTTGAAATGATAACAATAGCTAGCATTTATATATAGTGCCAAAGGGCTTTACAAACATTACCTCATTTCATCCTCCCAATCACCCCATGAAGTAGATGCTACTATTATCCACATTTTACAGAGGCGAGCAGCCTAACCGACTTACACAAGGTCATGCAGCGAGTGAGTGTCTGCTCTCAGATCTTCCTGACTCCAGAGGCATTATCTGTGACTCCATCTAGTTGTCTTTCTGCAATTCTAGTCCAGTATTTCTCTGCTAACAAGGTGGGAAGCTTGCTTTATCATTAGGCTTCTGAAACCATGATTGGTCAGGGCTTTTATCAGTTATAAAATCTTTCAGGGTTTTTTTTTTCCTGTTTCATTGCTATGGTCATTATGTATATTGTTCTCATCTTTTTTCTTTCCCCCCAAAAACTGTTTCATTAATGTTTTCTCTTTTTTTAAAGCAGTTGGGGTTAAGTAACTTGCTCAAGGTTACACGGCCAGTTATATATGGGTGTGGTGCTAAGTATCTCAGCCCAGATTCTATCCCAGGTCATCCCAACTCTGGGGCCAGTGCTCTTACTCACTGTAGCTACCTGGCCGCCCTGATGTTTTCTTTTAAACAGTGCTAACACTTCTCACTAATTCTCCTACCCAAGAGGACCCTTCAGTGTAACAGTGTGCAGTTAATAAAAAGCAGGTCAACCCATTGTCTGTTTCTGATACTGTACCCTTTCCTCCCTTCCCATCAGAATTTGAACTCAGATTCTCTGATCCTAATTTACTACTAGATCAAGCTACCTGCTCTTACAAAATAGTGTCCTAGAGTTTCTTGAGTGGATGTTCTTGAAGGGATCCTTCAACTCTGCCTCATCACTTGAGAAATTTCTGTTGAAAATCCAGCATGACTGAAACATTTAATTAGGGATACTCTGGTATTTTAGTGTCCTAAGAATCTTATACTTCCCCATTATGATACCAGTAACCCTATTAATGTGTTTTTTTTCAGATTATCTGATTATGATTCAGATTTTAAGCAAAGCAGCAGTATGTGGCTCTAGGCTTTCAGCTGTATAGTGAAACATAAATTCCTGTGCCACACCTTCCATCTATTAAGGAAGAAAATGCATTTTGGGGTGTGTAACCAAGAGGATGATCTCCATGAAGAATATTTCCTGGGTCCAACTTAGTAGAAGGTGGGATATTTAGTGATGAGCATACTTTTTTTAAGTCCTTTCTTCTCCTAAGCATATGATCTTTCTTCATGGACATCACCATTTTGTATTGGTTTCCTCATCTGTAAAATGGGGATTAATAATAATACCTATCTTGTACGATTGTAATGAAGATCAAATGAGATAATAATTACAAAGCACTTAGCACAGTGCCTGGCACATTGCAAACATTATATAAATGTTAGCCATTATTGTTATTAACTATTATTATATTCTGTGAGAGCATCAGATATGTAGATTATTTGGAAAAAAGTTCTCTGATGAAGAAATCAAGTGATTTTTTTTCCTTTTCCCATTTTTCTTTTGGAAACTGATTAAGCATTAGTTATTCTTTTAAAAAAGCTTTTAGGCCAGCTAGATAAGGGAAATCCTTCTTGTATGGTTCTATAGAGGGATGTGATTGATAAGCTCCTAGGCAATTATTAAAAGCTTTCAGTGTCACCAGTATCTCTGAGCAAGTGATGGGGATAAAGCCTCACCAATTTTAGTTTTACCATCTATGATGAGTAATGTCAGTGCAGTGCGTTCTAAAAAAGAAACTTGCTCACACAGACACAGCTGTGTGCTCTGCAGAATCCAGATAGAGCCCATGGTGGGAGAGAGAGAGAGAGGAGACAAATGATGTGAGCATTGAAAAAACATGGGAGAACATCAATTACTCGTTTAACCCATTTAATCCACCTCCCTTGTTTTCTTCTCCATTCAGATTTAGGGATAAGGTTTAGATACTTATAAAAAAAAGGAACAGCTAATTAAGTGAAAACACCCAACAATCCCTTCTTCCTCCTTCTAGTCTTCCTTCCCTCAGCTTTTTATCATGATGTAATGGAAAGAACAGCTGTGTGACAAGGGGGAAATCATTTAACTTCTGGTTAAAACATTAAACAATCTGGTCCTCAGTTTCCTAAACTGTAAATTGGGGCTAATAATCCTTATAATGATATAATTTACAGTGTTGTTACAAGGAAGGTACTTTGTCAACCTTAAAAACACTATGTAAGTATGAATTAATATGATAGATGGATCTATGACTACATCAACGTGGAGGTTCTCTCCCAAGGTGCAGATATCTGTCCATCCATGCCTGCCTATCCTTTGTAACTCTTGTCAGTGCTCTCTCATAGGGTACAGTAGGGACCCTAAACGTTCTTTTTTATGTACTGGTCCACTTTGGCTGTCAGGTGAAACCTTTGGACCCCCTTACATTTTTAATAATGTTATGTTAATGTTATTTTTAATAACATTTTTAAGCACAGCCAGTCAATAAACATTTATTAAGCACCTGTTAGGAAGTAGGAGCTCATTTGCAAACATTTATTAAGTGCCTACCATAGTAGGCATACTATATACTACTACATAGCATCAGGCACTGTGTTAAGTGCTGAGATTGAAAGAAGACAAAAAACCAGCCATCCTACTGGGAGCCTAGCTTTCTTCCTTTTTGTCCAAAACTGTGATTTTTTCAGAATGGAGGACTGACTCCTCATGAAGAAGTTGCTGTCGTCAGTACAGATCAGCAGATGTCTTAGAGTCATCTGGGGTCACCGAAACATTAAATGATTTGCCCGTCGATAATCATACAGCCAGTATCTGAAGCACAATTTATTCAAACCTTGATCTTTTGGACTTCAAGGCCACACCTCCTTTCATAATGCTTCATTGCTTTTCTCAGATTTATTATTAGTGTAATAAAAAAAATATAACTTAAAGACAGCCTGTTTGTGAATATTTTGTTGGGCATAGAATTAGGAAGGTATGGGTTCATATCCTTGGGCTGATAGTTATGAGATACGTGATCCTGAGGTTAATCACGTAAATCCTAAGCATCAGTTTCCTTAATTATATAACGGTAAAAAAAAAAATAGCATTGTTGTGAATATTGAGACTTTGTAAAGTGTTTTGCCAACCCAAAGTATTATAGAAATGTCAGTTATTATTATTATTATTGTTGTTGTTATTATAATTTCCAGTTTCTCTTTTCCAATTCAGTTCCAAATTGTTGTTCAGTCATTTTTTTCAGTTGTGTCCAACTCTTCATTACCCCATTTGGGATTTTCTTGGCAAAGATACCAGAATGGTTTTCCATTTCCTTCTCTAGCCTATTTTACAGATGAGGAAACTGAGGTAAACAGGGTTAAATGACTTGGTCAGGGTCACACAGCTAGTAAGTGTTTGAGGTCAGATTTGAACTCAGGAAGATGAGTTTAACTAACTCCTGGCGCCATATTTACTGTGCCACCTAGCTACTCTAATTCCAAATTAGTCTCCCTTTAAAAATAAATCTTTGAATATTATTAAGATGGTATAAGAAAGGGGGTGGCTAGATGGTGCAGTGAATAGAGCACTGGCCCTGGAGTCAGGAGGACCTGAGTTCAAATCCAGCCTCAGATACTTAACACAAAAACTACCCATGTGACCTTGGGCAAGTCACTTAACCCCAATTGCCCTACCTTCCCCCTCCAAAAAAAATAAAAGAGAGCAACTAGAAGACAGAGAAAAAGATCTTTAAAATAAATAAATAAAAATAATGAAAATTATTTAAAAAAAGATGGTATAAGAAAGGCAAATTATTTTCTTTAAAGTTAATAATTGATTTCAAACTTACCTGTTTTCCTTACTCCAGACTTTCTGTTATTGGGTTTACTTAAAGCAGGGCTCCCCTGTATTTATACAACTGACAGCCAGGGAAGGGGTAAGTCTCAGTAATGATATAAGCTGGTCATAAGAATCCTAAACCAGAAACCCAAGTGGAAGGACACAGCAGTAGCAACATTGATGGAGTGTGCCTACTGCTATATACCTCTCTGTTAGGTGCTGAAACTAGGGTGAGATTTCCAGGCCTGAGATACCCCAAAACATGGAATTCTTAATCTTTTTTATGTACTAGACCACTTTGGCAGTCTTGTGAAGCATTTGGACAACTCCTTAGAATAACATTTTTAATAAGCACAGTCAGTCAATAAACATTTATTAAGCACTTGTTACTGTTGTTTCTTTGTTCAGTTGTGTCTGACTTTTTGGGACCCCTTTTGGGGGTTTTCTTGGCAGAGATACTGGAATGACTTGCCATTTCTTTCTCCATCTTCTTTTACAGATGAGGAAACTGAGGCAAACAGGGCTAAGTGATTTGCCCAGGGTCACTCAGCTAGCAAGTGTCTGAGGCCAGATTCTAACTCAGGATCTTTCTGACACCAGGCCTGGTACTTTATCCACTGAGCCACCTGGAACCTCCCATGTGCTAAGTTCTGATGATACAAAGAAAAGTCAGACAACCCTTGCCTTAGAGGAACCAACCGGGCGACAACATGCAAATAACCGTACAAACAAGACATTTATACGATAAATAGGAAATATTCAACAGAGGGAAAGCACTAGAATTATGAGAGGTTGGGATTCCGTAGAAGGTGAAATTTTAGCTGGGATGTGGAGGAAGCTGGGAAGCGGAGGATGAGAGCAGAGCAGTCTAGGCATGAGAGAGACAGCCAGTGAGAATTCTTAGAGTCCAGAGGTGGAGTGTCTTGTTGAAGGAAACTTGCGGACACTGGTGTCACTAGATCTATGGGTACATGGGGTGTTAGAAAGGATGTAAGGTGTGTAAGATGACTGAAAAGGTGTGTGTGTGGGGTGGCAGGTTGTGAAGACTGATTACATAAAAAACCAGCTATTATAATATATATGTTAAAAAAAAAACACCAAGTGCACAGACTCCAGCTTGAGGACTACTGCTACAAAGGTTGCTAACTGGCAGAAATGAAGCCCTTTCAGATCAGAAAAAGCATTGGGGAAGCAGATACCTTGATCATACTTTCCCAGCCCTTTTTAGTTATGGGCTCCAAATCCACCTGAAATAGAGGACCAGTATCTTAAAATGTTTTGAAGAAAATAGCAAAGCTAAAAAGAAAAGTTTCTAGGGACATATCCTATAACCTGTCATTAGAAAAAAGTTTCAGGGAGACATTATTTGTGTCTAAGGTTTTGAAGTGCCGATGTAAGACATTCTCTGTGATTTCAAGATGTGATTCTGAGCATTTTGGAAATTTGAGATTAATTTGGCATAAATTTAAAGCTTAACTCCTATTTAAGCTGTAAATATTAATGAAGTCAGTTAATTTAAGCATTTGGAGATAAATTATTGCCTTGTTTCTTCACTTGAGGATAAAATATTAATGGGCAGAATAGTCAGATTAATCAGTTTGTCATCCAGTGGTTTAACCACCCACATATGGTTATAAAACTTTGTCATATTGTGGGAACTTGGACCTCTGTCCAAAGTTGTGGTGTATTTCTTTTTGTCTGTTTAGATTTTTTTTTCCTCCCAAGATAAAACCAGTACTAATTTTTACTGTAGCTGATTGAGCAAATGGTTTTGCCATTGAATGGGCAGCTTTCGTTTTTCTCTCTGTAGTCTCAGAATCCCTAATATACTTTAAGTCTCCTTTTCACGACTTGCTTTTCTCATATATAAAGTAGTGTCATAGTACTTAGCCTTCGAAGGGAGCATAGAGAAAATTCAGTCTAGCCTGTCCTTTTTTACAGATGAGGAAACTGAGACCCAGTGGCCAAGCTTCTCTTTTCCAAGCTGTCTACATTAAATCCTTCCATTATACCATTTTTATTACTCAGTGTTCACTATTAAGGTGTGTAGTTTTTCTGTGATCACATGAACCAAACAGACATAAATTCAATGAAAGGCAGAATAATTATTTTTATGAATTTAGGTCTTACACATAGCTCTCAATCCAAACCATGTGGAGTTTATTAAATTCTCTTTAAATCAGTGAAATAAAATATCATGCTATTTCTCATTTAATGTGGGTTTTGCAGAAATCTTGGAAGGTTTTTTGTTTAGTTACCAAAGGCATTCAGTCCCTTACTTCATTACTGCCTTATTCAGCTGTTTTAAATGGTTTTAGCTACCCTCTTCATTTTCTCCCTCCTCTACCTCTTCCCTTCCACATTCCATTTAGGATAGATGCTAGCAATAAGTCCTCCCTGGTGTAATGGATGAAAACCTTTCCTCTGGTTTTTACAGTAAAGAAGGTCTTGGAGGACCTTTGGTGACTGCTTCTGTATGATAAAAGTATGGATAACTGGCTAGATAGAATTGTCTGCTCCTCTCATGGCACTGAACTTGCTTTTTCTTAGCACTGATGTTTGGGGGCAGCAAACTAGGAAGTGTTTCTAGGCAATCGACCTAAGTCTACAGAGGACAAGGATGCTCTGTCATTCCATTCTATTTGAGAATAGTTAGCTGAGTTTGACAGTTAAACTCAGAATTTGAGGTATTACAGTATGACCTCACAAAATTGAGTTTCTCATTTGAACTCATGCAGGGGAACTCTTAAGGGGCAGGAAGGAACAAACATGCGCCATAAAAGTTAAAATATTCTGTGACTGAGACTTGTTAATGTATGTTTTCTCACTTTTAATTGTAAAAGACCTTTCAGAAGGTGAAAGATTAACAAGGGAAGTAATAAACCTGACGGAAACTTGCCCTCTAAATGCTTTTCCAGCTTGATTTGAACCAGAACACCTGGATTGGGTTAATAATACAAAAAAAAAATACCAAGTCTAATGAGTTGTTGCCTAATTGGGTCAAATCATAGTATCTTAAAAAACTGCTGGGAAGTTGATAAAGTATCCAGGAGATTTGTATATGACTTTTGCTGCTCATGATAATCAGTGTTGTTAGTCTGACTGGCAAGATGTATTTTGACTTAGAGGGGAAAAAATACCAAATCTTTATAAAGGAAACAGAGCAAAGACTGACATGATGATGCCTATCCATAGTAAATGGAAAGTGAGAACACTTACCTTTGTTGGAAAAAAAAAAGATATGCTTGAATCAATCTTCGATCTCATTGTTGTAGCCTTAAGTTTTCCTTGCAGGGTTCACCCAACATATTGATGTCTTCCTCAGTTTCTCTTGATGTTACAAGGATAGCAAGTATGGTATGTGGGCTGCTGGTTGGTAATCCATTTGTATTTCCATGTTACCTTTTCTGCCCATATACTTACTTTATGATATCTTACATTTTTTTCTCCTTCATAATGTCTTTTTTGGGACATGTTGTAGTCTGTTTGTACCTGCCATTCACCTCCTCATTGTGCTTTGGTTGATCTTCACCCTTTCTTTAATTTTCCCATAGGTCATCACTGAAAGAATATTGTTATTAAAAAGATGTGTCCCTTAGGGGTGGCTAAGTGGCGCAGTGAATAGAGCACCGGCCCTGGAGTCAGGAGGACCTGAGTTCAAATTTGGCCTCAGACACTTAACACAAAACTAGCTGTGTGACCTTGGGCAAGTCACTTAACCCCACTTGCCATACCTACCCCTCCCCAAAGAGCAAAAAAAAAAAGATGTGTCCCCAGATACACAAAATGCTAAATCTTGTACTTGACTGCCATTAGAACCCACTGATCCTCCATTATAGACATATAACCTCAGGGGGTTCCATAGCAAGTGTTTCTGAAAGTTTAGTTAACTTTCCCTGAGTTATGGTACAGTAGAAAAAGTACTTACTCTGGAGTTGGGGACCTGGATTTAGATCCTACCTCAGACACTTAATACCTGTATGACCTTGGACAAATCACTTAATCTCTGTGGGCCTTAGTTTTCTTACCTTTAAGTTTCTTTCCTTCTTCAGATGGATTGTGCCAAGTCTAATTTAGTGGTTTTAGATAGACAAGACATAAATCTACAACATAAAAGTCTGTGATTTGAATAATATCTTTAGTCTGTATTCAGGACAGGCTTTTGGACAAAGAAACTTTATCCCTTCATAAAACAAATGTGGGCGAAAGCCCAAGTGAGATAGTTTCCTTATAGTCAGCGGTATGACTTGCATAAATATATTGGACTCTATGACTTCCAGTGACCATTTTAGCTTTAGATATGTGCTCTTATGATCTAATATTATGATAGGTCCACTATGTATCTGTGTTCTCCCAATCCCTCCCCCAACTTGGGTGAGGCATGTTTTCCCCTTAAAGGTGAAATAACTGTCCCCCAGACTTGATTGGCTATGGGAGAGGAGGGGACAAAGTTCAAACCACCCCATATTTGATTTAGCTTCCTGGTAGTCTCCAACCATATCCAAATGACTTCCTGGTTACCTAGAAACATAATGAACCCCACCCGTGTGGAGTTAGGACCCTTTAAATGTGGTAATGTCCCAAGACCACGTGAGTCCTGCCCTGCTGACCAGATGAATTTCCATATGAATTTCCAGATGAGGAGGGGCACATCTATGCCATCTAAGTATTGGAGTGATCTTATTGAAAATCCTTCTGTTATGGCTAAGTAAACCTTCTGTTAATTGTTGAATGACTTACCTTATTTTGTTCTAGTATTGAAGTTGAACTAAAAGTCCAACATGTATACACACTGAAAATGTAATCTTCCAAACAAGTTGTTTCGTGGTGAAGCCACAGGGAATGGTATCTAGTTTCAAATTGATGAAGCAGTCTCCTTCCTTTTCCTTTGTTTCACTGACAAATGGTCTTTAGTGGGTCAGTGATTTTGTCTGTGTGGGTATTCCTTTCTGCATTGCAGCTCATACCTCTTCCATGTCCTCTCATCACATGCTTTTGTCCATGGCTCTCTAGAACTTCTCCATAGAGGATCCACCCAACACAGTGCTCTTCTTCATTCTTTTAGTCATTCTGACAAAATAACGTTAAAAAATTGCTTGTTAACTATTCGAGGGAGGAGACGACATCTTAAATGATTTACCAAGTAACTGTACTCTATAGTAAGGTATAGCGGGTTGAGTGCTGAAGTGGAGTAAGGGAAAACTAGATTCAATTCTTGTCTTCGACCCTTGTCCGGGTGCAAATTGACTAACCTCATTAAATCTGTTTCTTCCTGTATAAAAAGGAGACAATAAGACAACTTTAACCACTACCCCATAGGATTGTTAGAAAGGTCATGTGACATAAGGTATGTACAAATATATTGAAACTCTTAAAGAACCATGTAAACACCAGTTGAAAATAATAACTAGCATTTATAAAGTGCTTTAAGATTTGCTATGCATTTTGCATATTATTTCAGTTGATCCTCACAAATAACCTTGTGAGAGGGAGGTGGTATTATTATTCTTATTAGGCAGCTAGTCGTGCAGTGGATACAGAACTGGGCTTATTGTCAGGAAGTGTTGAGTTCAAATCCATCCTCAGATGCTTACTAGCTGAGTGACCCTGTGCAAGTCCTATAACTTTTGCCTCAATTTCCTCAACTACAAAATGAGGATAATAATAGCACTTGTCTCACAGGGTTGTTTGGAAGATCCAACGAGATAATATTTGTAGGGTGTCTGGTGCTTAGAAGTCACTTCATAAATGCTTGTTCCCTTCTTTTCCCTTTCATTTCCAAAATAAGGAAACTGAGACCAAGAGAGGTTAAATGCTTTTTGCCTAGGGTCGCACAGTTAGTAGGTGTCTGAGGCCGGATTTGAACTGTCTTGCAGGTTCCAAGCCCACTTTTCTATCCACTGTGGCACCTAGGAAAGCATGAGTACAAATGTACTCATTTAAAAGTATAAGTACATTTCATATGTGTATGTTCCTGAATTCTGTTTTTGAAGGCATATTTCCCTGAAATTCCCCATTTTTCTCAAAATATGATTCTCACTCTAACTAAATATGCCTTGCCTCAAATTATATACTATATTTGCTTGATGAAACAGCAATTGTGGGAATTTTCTCTTTTGGTTGCTGTGGAAACCAGGTCTTGAAAGTGGTTCCAAACCCATGGCAGGTGTGTGAGGGGCATAGCTGGTTTATTGTCTAGCAGATTCATCACTTGGATATCCTACTTGAAGTTCCCTTCACAATAGGGTTAGATGTAGAGCTTATATTGGATTGCATGCCATCTTGGGGAAGGAGGTCGAGAAAATTTAAAACTTATAGAGGTGAATGCTGAAAACTAAAAATAAATAATTTTAAAAAATAGGGTCAAAAGCTCAGACAATTGAGGGAGTTAGAGAGCTTTTCAAGATTTTGCTATTTTTAAACAAAATAAAACCAGACCTGTAAGCAAGCCTCAGTGAAATACCATTTCCAGGTAGTTCCCCTCGCTGATACTCTGTCAGAAATGTCCTTTTTCTTAAGATTTCACTTAATACTTTGCTTTGGGTCTCTTTGGTGCACTTACTGTGTAATATTGCTTATTATGGTTACTGTGTTATTATGTCTGTCTTACTTAAGCTTTGTATCTCCCCCAGGGCCTAGCCTAAGTACCTTGGTGGTACAATGAATAGCTTGCTGCATTTGGGGCCAGGAAGATACGAGTTCAAATACCAGCTGTGTGGGGTGGCTAGATGACACAACGAATAGAGCACCAGCCCTAGAGTCAGGAGGACCTGAATTCAAATGTGGCCTCAGACACTTAACACTTACTAGCTGTGTGACCTTGGGCAAGTCACTTAACCCCAAGTTGCCCTGCTCTCCCCCCTCCACAAAGGAAAAAAAGTAAATACGAGCTGTGTGACCTGAGACAAGTTACTTAACCTCCCTCACCTTCAGTTTTCTCCTCCAAAAAATGGGCAGCAAGGTGGTATAAAGTACTGGGCTTGGAGAAGATCTGAGTTCAAATTGGGCTTCAGACACTTATTAACTGTATGACCCTGGACAAATCACTTAACTTCTGTCTGCCCTAGTTTCCTCAAATGAGGATAATAATAGCTCCAAGGTTTGTTGTGAGGATCAAACGTGATGATATTTGAAAAGAACTTAACATCATGTCTGACACATGGTAGGTGCTATATAAAGGCTTATTCCCTTCCACTTACCCTTCCTCTTCTCTCCCATCCCCTAGTGGGGGGTAATAACAGCATCTATGTTACAGGGTTAATATAAGAATCAAATGAGAAACAAATTTAAAGGACTTCACAAACCTTAAAAGGCTATAAAAATATTAGCTATTATTATCAGTTCAGGGTCCTTCACATGGGATTTAATAAATATCTGTTAAATTGAATTGACTTAAATCCTTGACTTTCAAGAAAAAGTGGTAAAAAAAAATCATTCCCTGACTAGTGTTTTATACTTAATTTCTCATTTTAAATTCGTTTAAGATTATGCTTGCTCACTAGAGAATAGAAAATAATATTGTGTCAGCAAATTGAAATACATATATTATAGCGAGCTCTCATCTGTGATTAACCACCTTACTGCTATGAAAGTTATTCTCTATTTAATATAGCTTGGAGTTTAACTGAATTGCATCCTGCTTTAAGCTTATTGTTTTATTTTACATTTGCCAAGCTTTAGCTCTTAATTAAGTTCTGTCTTGTTCTCAAATTAATAAGGATTTAGATCATAGGTTCTTACTCTGAGTTGTGTGATCTTGTTTTCTGAACATTTTGATAATTGCATTTCAATATATATAGTTAATTTCCTTTGTAATCCTATGTATTTTATGCTTATAAAAACATTATTCTGAGAAAGGTTCCTCAGATTTCACTAGACTGCCAAAAGGGTCCATCAAACAAAGTTTTAAAAACCTCTGATTTAGAATATGTAAAAATGTACAGTGTCATTCACATACATTGTAGGAGAGATGTTTTAAACATACTGGTTTCCATTCTAGTTTTCATCATTTTACACTCAGGTTTTTAGGTCCTTTTATCCACTAAGACAGAACAACGGCACAGTGCACAAATTACTCAGCCCACTTTCAGGTCCCATGATGCAAAGCCTTTCCATGAATTGTGCTGAGATTTTGTGGGTCACTTGTTTGACAAGCCACTAGAGCTGAGCATGGTGAAAGCCAAGCCTGCTGAAACAGGGTGCCCAGGCTGGCAGATGGTTTACAGGGTTGTGAATTTCATTTAAATCTAAGGCCAGACCATGGGTGGTCCCTTGGAACTGGTGAACATTTTCCCTTATTTCTCTCCCTTCTACTCCTAATCTATTCTCTTAAAAAAAAAATACTAGGAAAAGAGATTAGGGTGGAGCAGAGATCAGTCAATAAACATGAATGAAAGATGAAAAATCAATTCATGTGGTTCCTTCATTTGAAATAGACAGCAGCTGGGGTAGAAGTTTAATCATATAATTTATGAAACAATGTTTTTGAAATGGATTTTTTTTTATCTTTTCAATCTTGACAGTGTGAAGAATTAGAATTTCATTTTGAACACTGAGATTATTCTCTCAACTTTTTTTTTAAATTTATTTTTAGTTTTCAACATTCATTTCCACAAGATTTAGAGTTACAAATTTGCCCCCCACCCCAAGAAAGAAAGCTTACTGAATACACCTTCCCCCAATCTGCTTTCTCATATATCCTCCCCTATCCCTCCTCTAACTTTCTAGTAGGGCAAGATGGATTCCTGTACCCCAGTACCTGTATATCTTATTTCCCAGTTGCATGTAAAAAAACTACAATTTTTTTTTAACATTTGTTTTTAAAACTTTGATTTCCAGATTCTTTCCCTCCTCACCCACCCCCACTGGGAAGATAAGCAATTCAGTATAGATTGTACATGTGTGGTTACACAAAACCTTTCCATAGTAGTTATATTGTGAAAGACTAACTGTATTTCCCTCCATCCTATCCCGCCTCCTGACTTCTATTTTCTACTTAGACCCTGTCCCTTTTCTAAATGTGTGCTTCTAACTACCTTCTCCCCCAATCTTCCCTCCCTTCTATGATGCCCCCTCTTATACCTACCCCCCTACTTTCCTATAGGGTAAGATACCTAAATGAGTGTGTATCTTATTTCCTCCTTAAGCCAAATTTAATTAGAATAAGGTTGTCTCATTTCCCTCCCACTTTGGTGCTCTTCTCCATTGTAACAGTTTTCTCTTGCCTCTTTTATATGAGATAATTTACCTATTCTATCTCTCCCTTTCTCCTTCTCCCATTATATTTCTCTCTCACCTCCTAATTTTATTTTTTAGATATTCCTTCCTATTCAAATGATCCTGTGCCCTCTGTCTATGTATACATGTACACGCAAATGTACACTCACATGTATTTATACACACATACACCCTTCTGTACATATATATGTATGTATACATACACACACATGTATTCCCTGAATTACAATTATCATTTTTTCCATGTAGCAATGTAAATAGTTCAACTTTAATAAGTTCCTTATGATTTTTTTTTCCTGTTTACCTTCTCATGCTTCTCCTGATTCTTGTATTTGAAAGTCAGATTTTCTGTTCAGCTCGCCAGGCTGCCTTCATCCGGAGATTTGTTTCTCTCTGTCACTTTGTGGGTTCTTTAGCTATAAAATTTGTTTAGAGTCATATTTTACAGGTGTTGGAGGTGGTTGGAGTGGGAGCTCACGCCAAGTTCCTGCCTCTACTCTGCCATCTTGGCTCCGCCCCTATTCTCTTAACTTTTAAAAAAGCTGTGGGGGATAGTTAAGAAGGGAAACTGCCAGTTTATCTACAATTAGTACAAAAGATGGCAAATTGTTGACCTTCAGTGCAGTTTTCAACTAAATGTGCTTCTTCAGTTTACCTACCTTCATTTTTCATTTACCTTAGAAATAGAAATATTTTATGTTTAAATGTTTAAAACTTTTAAAAATTTCTCTCTTTTGTTTTTAAATAACTGTCATTTCCACTTTATTCTTCTCTCCTTCTGGCAAGCCATCCTTTGGAACAACAAGGGAGAAAAAAGAGAGGAAAAATAGAAATATTTTAAAAGTGACTTTTACATGTTCTGCAGTTGCCACATTGGTATCAGTATGGATTGGCTGTTCCCCTAAAATCTCATCAGTAGGGAAAAAATATAGGTATACCCTGTATGTAGAGGGAAGGGCATTAAACTCAGGAGTTCAAGTACTGACTCTAACCCAAATGGCATTACCATAATTCATTTCATCTCTCTGAGAATTAGTTTCCTTCTAAAAAATGTCAATAGTGGTACTTGCATTACCTAAGTTATTGGGTCATTGAATAGCAAGGATTATCAGTGAACAAATATAAGGTGTGTTATTTTTGTCCAGACCTGTGATTTCATCTGCATGGAGAACTAGTTGATGTGGAAATGCATATTGGCAACTCACCCCTAATTTGTGGTCTGAGAAAGTGACTTGCCCAGGATCAAATTGCTAATAATTTTCAGAGGCAGGGTTGAGTTCAGATCTTATTTAAGGCTAGCCCTCTATTCATGGTGACACTCTTACCTTTGGTTCTTATCATTTCCTTTCGAATGCATATTTATTTTGAGTTTTCAAACATCTCTTTCATTTCAGGAAAGATATTTCATTCATTCTTCATTATCACTGTGCTTATCTTTGTCATGTTCATGGTTCTTTTCTTGCTGATTTTTTCTCCTTTTTCCATTACCCATAGTTTTTCCTTTGAAAGGCAGTGTTTTTGAAACCTGGGTAATCGATATTATTTTCTAGCACTTAACATCCATTTATGTGCACAGGAGATCTTTAGACAGCTTATTAATTTTTCTGCTTAAGGTCAGGATGTGCCCAGAGACAAAAGTCCATCAGAATCCTTTTGAAGACTGTCCTTGGAAGGCTTGTTCAGAACCACGGTTCGTAACAGTTCCAGCATAATTGATAATCACTATTTTAATGCTCAAATCATCATTTCCTCTCATTCTAAAAAGATAAAGTAGAGATAAGGAGTGGGTATGGGATAAGGGTGGGATGAGGAAACCAGCAGTTTTCATTGGGGAGTATATCAAACAAAGGCAGTTCCTTACCAGCATCTGCTAATTGATTGAGAAACTGTCAATGTTGGTCATAGAGAAACAATCTTTTAAAAATACACTTTTATTGATATTTTCTTTTAATTAAATGTCACTTACATTTTCTACTGTATCCTTCTCTGTTTCTTCCCAGAGAACTCTCCCTTTATAATAAGGAATAAAAATAGAGGAAGAAAAAAAATTTCAGCAAAATTAATCAACAGATTGGAAAAAGTCTGCATTTAAAATGGAAGGTATCTTCTCACATCTTTTACTTAGTTATTATTATAATTTTGTAGCATTGAGTTTCAATTTAATTTTACAAAGGTATTAGAACTTAAGGGCATAGTAAAGAGAACTGAGGATGACTGGGTGTTTTTAAATGGACAAACAGGAGCCAGAAGGGAGAGAGAAGGCCCTTTGATGGAATGGAAGGAGGGGAGGAATTTTGTTTAATACTGGCTACATCACTTACTGAGTAACCAGGGCAAGTCACTGAACCAGTCTGGGCCTCTGTTCCCTCATTTATAAAAGAAAGGTTTGAACCAGCCTTTCCTCCAACTCTAGATCTGTGATTGGGCAAATGCAGTAAATTCAAGATGAAGTTTCAGAACTTCTTGGTCACAGAGAATTAAAGATGAATTCCTTGGCAATAATTATGTATGTTCAGAAGGGAAAAAAAGCCTTATGAGGGTGTGATTACATATACTTGGGGACAGTGTTGAATGTTCTGGAGATCTTTGTAAGAAGTCCACCATAGCAAAAGACCCTGTTCTTCATATGCGATGTTCCCAAAGTCTTAGCTATTTAAGCTATAGAGCTTAAAGACTTTGGGGACCTCTTGGTCCCAAGGCTTTTAAAAGATCAGCTAAGCAGAGTTGGGATTGAAGTATGTACCAAACCACATATATCCTGTGTGGGTCACACAGTGAGTGAGGAATGAAAAAAACTCTTGCTTCATTGTTAAAATATGATTGATCATCCCTTTAGAAGATAGGCCTTGTGAACAGAGATTGCTTCAGTCTTGGTATTCATAGCCCTAGGACCTAGCCATGTAGTAGTTGCCTCCTAAATACTTGTTGGTTGATTGTTTGTCGGCTTTAGTTGGGGGATTATCTGTTAGTTTTTGCTACCTCTTCTTGTTTCCAGAGGCTCAGAGTTACTCATTCACTTGGTGAGAGAGAGAGACAGAGAGAGAGAGAATAGTTGTAGACTGCTTTCAGATTTTGTATAAACTGAATTTAGGGAAAACCTCTGCCCATAGTTAGACCAGTATGGTAGATTTTCCAGGACTGAACCAGATGTGGTCCTTTTACATACTAAAGAAATTTCATTTTTTCTTTGACACTGAAACTAAAAATAAAAGTTGGAATACTTTCCCTTAAGTGTCTAAGACATTGAATAATCAGTATGGTGTAATGGGTAGTGTTGGATTGGAGTCAAGAGGACTTGGACTGATATCCTGCCTCAGGCATTGACATGGTTTGTGTGAATGTGGGCAGATCACTTCTCTGAAATGCAGTTTCTTCATCTGTAAAATGAGTTGGATTTGATGACTTTTAAGGTCTCTTCCATCTCTAAATATATGATCCTTTGAATATTTATGAGAATGTGCTTGGCATAGTTTCGTGAATTTGTAATTCACATTCAGTCTATATGATTTGAATAGACTAGTACATAGACAGTAGCATTTAATAATAATGATAGCTAACATTTATATACTGTGTTAAATTGCAAGATGTTATATGCATATAGAAACTCATTTGATGAAGGTAACTCAAGAGATGAAGGGAATGTTATCCTATTTTAAACCCTACGAGCTCAAATGTGTCATGATGGTAAGCCATGTCAACTCTTAGTCATCTGAAGCAGCTTTTCAATCCTGATCCTGCTTTCCTCTTTCAGCCAACACATTCTTAGGTGCCTGCCTCTTCTCTGCTTCTATTTAATTACTCAGTTATTCAGCTCTGAGCTACCTAACCATGTTCAGGGATTGGCTTAAGCCAAAAATAATTAAGAAGGCAAACCTGTCTCAGTTCTAAAACCACAAAGAAATTTGGTATTAGTTAACGTTTTGGACTTCTATTGCCATTGCCCCCTTCTCTAAATACAAGTAATAGAGAGTAGACATAAAATATTTAACACTATTTTGTGTAACTTGCTGTGATGGGGGCGGCTAGGTGGTGAAGTGAGTAAAGTGCCGGCCTGGAGTCAGGAGGACCCCAGTTCGGTTTGGGCCTCAGACACTTAACACCCACACACACCCACACACACACAAGGTTCTTAACCCCAGTTGCCCTCCAAAAGGCAAAAAAACAAAAAAACTTGCAGTAATGACAAATCAGATTTTAACAATAGAATATAAGTGTGCTGATGTCAAGGTCTGTTTTGTTCTATGTCTTTGTATGCCCAACTGCTTAACCCAGAGCCTTGTGTGAACCAGGTGCTTAAATAAATACTTGTTGAACTAAATAACCAAAAATATGCACATAGGAAGAAAGCCTACCCTAAGATAATTAGCTAGCTTTATATGAATGGAGACTAAAACAAAGAAGAGAGAATAAATTTTGTTTCTTCAAATTATAGAGATTTACAACAAAGTAACTGTCTTCTGAAGATTCCCCCATTGGAATTTAAGTTTCCTCAGGAGAGGTGCTATTTTACCTTTTCTTGTATATCCAGCAATAAGTGCTGCGCCTTGCACATAGCATGTGATCAATAAATGCTTCCAGGAGGGTGGGGTGGGGAATTGAATCGAAGAGCCTACTGAGCTTTATGTAATCAGGACCTTGTTTTTTTTTTATTTCAATTCTATCTGGATTCAACAGCAGATCTTAGAACCTGCTGTTTGAAAGGCAGAAAGCAAGAACCTTAGCATGATTAGGAGTCTCAGGTAATCTCCCATTTGTTATAAGCTTGACTGTTATGTTTTTAAGTGAACATTATAAAAGTATTTTCACAGTGACTCTTTGAAGTCTCTTCCCATGGCCAAGTGAAATTTTAGTAATCTTGAAATGTTCTAATTTCAGTACACATGAAAATGATGTTTGTGATAATTTAGAGTTAATGTCTCCTTGTTGCTATAGATGTGATATTTTTGTATGTTCATACAAGGACAAAATGAATAGCTAATCTGTCTGCAGATGCATAGCTTCCTAAAGAGTAACCCAAAAAAGTGTTTGTACTGGAATCAGACCAAATTAACGTTTCCATGGGAAACTTTTTTATATTTTCTTCACATTTTTCTTGTGTTTTGTACATGTGACATTAATGATTTTATTCCATTCTGTTTGTATCTGTCAGTACTTACTGTGATGAGAATGAAGACACAGCAAATACCAATATCCTTAATCCTGTGCTTGCCCACAAGTTTATCATTATTTTGTTTGTATATATGTGTGTATGTATACCCCCCATAATGTATATTGCATGATGTACATTATGTGTATGTTCTATAGAAGGCATAATTTGCATATTATAGATATGAGAGAATATATTTTATAGTGTATATTATATGTATTGTATGTATATTACATACATGTATTCTATATATGGTCTACATGCATTTTATATGTATATGTACAACCTGAACTGTCATGAATGATTGATATATATATATATATATATATATATATATATATACACACATATGTGTGTGTGTCTAAGAGCACCTACCTATCTACCTGAGTTGTGAAGATAGGATTTTAGATATATTATAACCTCAAAGAGAAATTTAGCATTTGCTTCAGTTAATGAATATCGGTAACAAACACTATTCTGAGAAGGGCCTCACAGTCTTAACCAGGCTACTCATGGAGGCACAAAAAAGATTAAAACCCCCTAGTCTATAGAGCCAGACCCTTAGCAGATTCTCTTTAAGAAAGGAACCAATCAGACTTCTATTATAAGGCTCCTTGGTTTTCCTTCTGACCAGTTCCTCAGACTCTGACCTGGCCTTATTGATTGTTCATTCTTGTCTGTGCTTCAATCTACCCAGCTTTGGTTCTCACCTGCGACTTCCACCTTGCCTGGCTACTTGCATCCTGCATAAGCTTATGACCTAATTTTGTCTCATCTCTGGCTTGACTCTTTTCCCAAGCCTTATGTACCTTAATGCTTGGTCACAAAGCTTGACCCTACTGCTTAATTGCCATATAATGATAAATCATAGGATCATAGATATAGAATGGGAAGAGATGTTAGAGATCATCTAATTAAAGCCTTCATTTTGAGAGTGAGAAAACTGAGCTCAGAAAAACTAGGACTTATCCAGAGCCACAAAGCTAAAAAGTATAAAAGAGACAAGATTTGAACTCAGTTCTTCCTGAGTTCAGTTTCAGCACTCTCTCCCCTGAACCATGCTGCCTCTTTGAATTAGTTCAGTTCAGCAAACATTATCAATTCTGTCCATCAGTCTTATAGAAAGCATTATTAAGTGTTTGCTATGTGCTAGCTACCATGCTGGGCAATAGAAATTTCAAGATAAAAATGAAAACCTTACTAGGGTGTGGTATTGGGAATTCTTGCAAGCTCTGGTTTGTCCTGGCTGTTCTTGGCACAAGCCAGGTATGGGCATGTTTGAAACATCACATATTCTAAGGGCTGTTTAGCTCTCATCCCTCATAGACACCTCATATAAATTAGGAATAATACCTCTCTTTTATTGTGATTTCTCCAGTGACCACAATTGTGTTTGTTTCTGGATTTAACTTTTTACTTTTAGTACGCTAGTCAGGAGACCAGGAGAGCCTTGTTAATGGGTTATGTCTTCCTAGGCAAAGAATAGTTAGAACCAGATCAGACCAGAGTCTCCTTAAATATTCATGTAAGGACAAGAGCCTTTGACAGACAGATGTGCTCTGTGTTTCTTTGCTAATGTTTGTGGGGCTGTGTGAGAACTGCTGATTCTATTTTTGGGAAAACGTGGTCACTCCTGAGAATGAAAAATTGGAACATCACTACAAAAATAAACTCAACCTTTCCTTTTCCAATTTTAGAGTCAAGTTTAAGTGGCATGTAGTTAGTGAAAGGAAAATCATTTGAATGAACAATTTGGTGAGTGAATTTCCATTTGGCAGCTGATCTTTCTAGAACTTTTTATTGAGGTAAAGACCTTTGGCAGCAAGCTAGTTAAAAAATTCTATTGTTCCTTGATACCTGATAAAACTAAAGCACATGCCTCATTCTTGCAGGATATTCCAGTCACAAATGGAAATGTCTAGATCATGATCTATAAGGTCATAAGGGAACACAGTCCTTAGTCAGAATTAGTCATGGTTGTATGTGGTCCTTTGGACTTTGGAACTTTGGCTTATTTGGCATTCCATTGGTTCTTAGATCCCACTAAAAGATTCTCCGTGTCTGTCATTTCAGGTTCAGTTAGAGATTTTCTCATGATGACAGTGGGCTATAAAATAAAGGGTATTATTGGAAATAATTCTTTGATAGAATAGAGATAGGACCTATACTAGTGTTTTCCTTGACGTAAGTAACTCCCGGGCAAGGAAACTCTGCCAATGCAGGTCAACTCTGCAATTTATAGCCACAGAGAGTTGCTTAAAATGACTTGCCCAAGGACCTACAGCCAGTTATGTGTCAGGGGCAGGAAGTGAGCCCAGCTTCCCTTGGTTTAAAGCCAGCTTTCTATCCCTACACCATGCTGCCTCTCCGAAATGCTTTAAAGAGCACCAAAAATTAGATGGATGTTTGTATGTCATTCAGGATACTGGTTTTTAGGTTTTTTCCTTTTAAAAAGGGCATAAATAACTAGAGGGGAAAAGGGAGGAGAAGGATTTCAGTTATTATAACTATCTCTCACTACTTTAGAATCCCATGTAAAATTCTTCATTTTATGTTCATACACCACACATTCTGCTACTTCACATTTTTCTAAGGAGAAAGAAATGCATCCACTATGATGCTAATACTAATACCAATACATTTCTCTCTCTAACTTTCCCTCCCAAGAATAGCCCTTTCCTTTGCGTTTTGAGATAGCTTCTTTAAGAACAGAAAGAAAAGCAGACAGAAGAAAAAGAGGCCCTAGTGAGGCCACAGTAGGTTACAAAAGGATGAATGAAATTCCTTTGGAAAAAAAAAGTAGGTGGTGAGGGCAGAGGTCATTTAAACTCTGGACAGTCACTGCTGTTGCTTGTGGGGGGGAAAATGAAAGACAGCTAATGAAGAAAAACAGTTTTCCTTTTAGCTAAGAAATTCTCCTGATGTCTCTAATGAGCCAAGGTGGCATAAATCTTTTTGCATCTAAATGAGGTTTTTTTTAATTTGGGTGATGCATGGGCACAGTATCCCGGGCAAATGAGTACCCTAGTCTGTGCTCCCCATGTTTATTGTCAGGTGTGGCTATTGTCACATTAATCCTAGATCTGGGGCCTGCTCAGCAGGAGGGTTTGCTCCCTTCCGTGTGCTTTTGGAAAGTGGCACCTGTATAAATAGTCCTGTCTTTTTTGTTCTAATCAAATTAATCATGATGCCTTTTAACTCACTGGACGAGTTAAGGAGAAGTTAGCGCCCCAAATGAATGTCTTCCACAGAGCCAATTTAGTTAGAAGTAAGTCAGATCCTCAAGGGCTGTTGGATTCATTTACCTGATGAAGCTCTTTCCACCTGGCACCTCAAAGCCCTGTGCTCTAGAGTTAGGAAGGCCCATTGATAGATTGATCATATTTTACATGGTCTGCATTTTAATACTTTATGATCTAAAGACAGATCTGTGAGACTTCTCTTCTTTCAATTGTTGTTCATCGTTCTTTTGCGGAAACATCAAGGGTGATGTCCTCTGAGCAAATTGGATTTAAGTGAGGCACAGTTTCACAATCACCAGCCTCATTCTCTCTTCTAGAGAGGTCAGTGCCAGGACAAAAGTCAAGATGCCTGTGGATGGCCAGGGACACAGAGGACATTGACATCTTTGATGTATGACCAAACTCTTAAGTGCCCCACAGTGCCTGCTTCAGCCACCTTCATGGCCATTGGAACATATTGTTCTAATCTGCCCATTCTGCCAGATGGAAGTTTTCATGTGCTTGGGGTAGACACTCCCATAACTCACCAACAGGTTTGAGGCCTATTGGTTGTCTCTACCCTTGTATAGCCCATCTGCCAAGATGGTTTTACTGGGGTGTGGCTGCTGTGCATGCTACAGCTTATGTTTCTGGTTTAAGAGTTAGAATCTGATCCTAAGCAGTTTCAATTTACCATTATTACCTCCCCAGGTAATGTTTTGAAGTGAAAAAAGTTCTAGTTTTGGAATCAGAGGACCTGGGTTCAAATACTACCACATACTACCTGAATGACTTTGAACAAGTCTCTTAACCTCGGTCTCAGTTTCCTCATCTGTTTTATGAGAAAGTTAGACTAGGCAAGTCTTTTCTAGCTCTAAATCTTTGATCCTTATCTTTTCTTTCTTTCTTCCCTTTTCTACCTTCTCTTTTCTTTTTCTTTCCTTTTTCCTTTCCCCATTTTCTTTGATGCCCCGAAACGCTTCAGCACAAAGGATTGAAAAGAGGGAAACAAGATTCCACAAACCATCAAACAGAGAGGCAGTTAGCTAATGGAATATATAATAGTTTTGGGGAAAAGAAGAATTTCATTGCCAGTTTCTAAGAAAGGTGGAAGCAGAACAACCTACTGAATGTGAAGATGACTATAAAATGAGAGTAATATAGATAATCTCTGCTTTCATAGGCTCCTTATTAAACAATTCAATAACACATTGATTTAGCACCAGCTATGATCTAGGTGAGCAGCTAGGTGGTGCTGCAAATAGTACCTGTCCTGAAGTCAGAAGGATGTGAGTTCAAATGTGGCTTCAGACTCTTACTAGCTGTGTGACCCTGGGCAGCTTAACATTGTTTGCCTCAGTTTCCTCATCCGTAAAATATTCTGGAAAAGGAAATGTAAACCACTCCAGTATCTTTGCCAGGAAAATATCAAAATAGAGTCACAAAGAGTCAGACACGACTGAAACAACTGAGCAACACATGCAAGGCTCTGTGAGAACATGAACTTGATTCTTCTACTAATCAGGGAGGATCAAACCAGTCTTTTTTTTTTTTTTGAGGTACTTCTGAATAATATTTACTCAAGTGGTCTGGGGTCTTTCAGAATTCCCTTTGGCCTTTAGATTAGTCTTTTCCCTAAAACCTTTATAATTCATCATCTTCAAGGCTCTGCACTCTTGAAAGTTATGCTTTACGAAATCCCTCTTGGGCTCACATTTGTCTCTTAAGTAGTTTTGGGAACTGGGAGTAGAGACCTAGAGACCTAAGCCTCTGGGGAAGCAGTCTGGTCTAGTAAAAATATCACTGACCTCAATACCTCAGCTCAGATCCAATACTCAATATCTATGGTTTTGGGCAAGTCACTTAACTTTCCCGGCCCCTTAGCCTCCTTATCTATAAAAATGAGTGGGTAGGACTAGAGGTCCTTTCTGGAGCTGTGATTTATGCTGTTAGTAAGACCTTTACATAGATCTGCTTGGTCATTTCAGTATGTACAAAATGGAAAACTCTGTTTTCCTCTCTGTCCCTGTAAACCAATTGTTTTGCCTAAATAACTCATCCTTTTGATTTATTCTCAGTAGTTCCTCCATTCTTTCAATTATACCTAAAAATCTTGGGAGCCATCTTTGACCCTCCCTTCTACAATCCCAGATTTTATCTGATTTGTCACCAGATACTGTTTCTTCTTTCTTGGATTCTCCACTTTTACCATTCAAGTTTATTTCCTCATCACTTCACATCTCCTAAATGTTCTCTCTGGATTTCAGGATCAAATTTCCTTCCAAAACAACCCACATACCAGTGTCAGATTAATCACCCTCACACACTCTTTACTCAGGTGCTCTGGAAGAAAACTAGAGCTTTATCAGGGATTATGCAAACTAATCAAGGGTTTCATGAAGTTGACCTGTATGTACTATTCTCATCTACTCTGGTCTTGCTTTTCTCTAAATGGCTATTGAATTTATTGTCCATATCACAAAGTTGAGGACTTAATTTAAAAAAAAAATTTTTGTATTTCACTTGTCTCCCCAGTTAGATTGTAAGATCCTTGAGTATAGGTCTTTTATTTGATGCTGTTTTTGCATTTCCCATAGAACTTAGTAAATGACCTGTTCTAACTAGGCTCCAGAGGCTTATATATCTTGAGAAGGCAAGTTTTGAAGGTTTACTACAGTAGATATGTAGTTAGTAGTCTGTAATTTGCAATGTATAGAATGTTTCTTGTCTGTTTAGTAAGCAGGTGTGACAGCAAATCTACCAGATGGAAAAACCTAATAAAAATATAAGAGTGGGAAAGCTTTGGTGATTTATTCAACGTGATCAAGTCCAGTGTTAATAATAATGATATTGTTATTTTCTCTCTGCAGTTTTATGAGTTCTTCTAAGTTCTCTTGAACAGCTGAAAGTGGAGTAGACTATTGTCCTATTCTCTTCCCCCCTAACTTTCCCCAGATGGCAGTCATTGGTTTAGTGGATAGGATGCTAGGCCTAAAGTTCAAATCTAGCCCCAGACACTTACTAACTTGTGTGACCTGGGCAAGTTATTTCACCTCTGTTTGCCTCAGTTTCCTCAACAAAATGGGTATAATAATGGTATACCATTCCTGCCTCCAAGGGTTGTTGTGAGGGTTAAATGAGTTCTTGTTTGTAAAAAGCACTTAACACTGCCTGGCATAGGCTCTGCATAAATGCTTACTTCCTTTCCTCCTTCCTCTCTACCCCCAGTCCTTTACAAATGAAAAAATTTAGGCCTTCAAGAGGAAGAGATTCACCAAAAGTTATGCAATTCCTAAGTGTAAGAGTTGGGATTAATGAGGAGCAGACGGTCTTCATATTTACCTGGAGAGGCTTAAAAGAACTGATGCTGAGTGAGAAGAGTAGAACCAGGAGAAATTTGTACACAATTACAGACACAACGTATGTGTGATGACCAACTTTGATAGACTGGACTCCTCTCAGCAATGCAGTGATATAAGTCAATCCCAAAAGACTCATGATGGAGAGAAATATGTGCATCCAGAGAAAGAACTAGAAAGAACTAAGTTTATATCCAGGTGGAAGCAAAATACCTGATCTTTTTCCTTCTCTCATTTGGTTTTATGTCCTCTTTACCATTTTTCATTCCAGCTGGTACAATCCGTCCTTATAACCTGACTAATGTATAATGTGAAAGTATTTACAGATCCTATACTTGACTATAAGCCGCCATGGGGGGGGGGGGAGGGGGACAAAATGTGAAACTCAAGGAATTGTGGAATTGAATCCTGTAAACTAAAAGGACACAAACAAATTAATAAAAAAAAAAATTTAAAAAAAAGAGTTGGGATTAGTATGTACATCTTGGTTCTCTGAGTGTATATATTTCTTCAAATATAGTTTGCTGCCTCCCTATCATAATTTATCTTTATTTTATATACATACATACATACACACATACATACATACATACATACATACCCATGCTGTTTATATGGTATGAGGTAGAAAATCAAAAGCATGTTGTAAAAGACTTTAAATGTTTTAAGATATGGCTAGAAGTACAAATGTTCCCCATGGACTATGATTGCTTTTTGGAAAGTTACTATATTTGATAATTCCTTTGGATAAGGTTTGATGTGAGAGTGTGTGTGTTTAAGAGGTTCAAAGCATGCTTGTTAAAATGATTTTCATGAATCCTGGAAAGGATGGCAAGAAAGAAATGTCTTTGCTATTCCCCCTTTCTGTTTTTCCTTCTTCCATTTTTCTGGGTCAGTGGTTTCTTTCCTTGTCAGTTTTTGATGTTGGTAAATGCCAAGAATGAGAAAGGTATAATATATTAGTCAGGATCTGAATATCAGTCATTGAAGATCTGATCACAGTAACTACTTATATTGCCAAGTGAAAAGTCACACTCTAAGGCTTTTCAGAAAGATGGGCATTTGTGAACACATAGAACCAGACAGTTTAAACCAGCCTGGCTCTTGTATCATACTTAATGTTTTTATCACTTTCTTTAAGGTAGTATTTGACATTCTTGGAAAGGGACCCTTATTTTAAAACTGCATTTTTTTTTCAAAATCATAATAGTTGGTGGTATAAAGAAAGGAATTCATGAATGGGTCTAAATTATGCTCATTTTTGCCTTATGGGGGGAGTTGGGTCTTGTAGAAACAGAAAACAGATTTTATGATACAAATCTGAACAATTTTTCAAATAGGGACTCAGATCATTCCTGTATTTGTCAAAACCCATACATCTGGTGTTAATTTCAGTCTGATTCATCAGTCTTCTAAAGCCCTAACACACCAGTAGTATGTACAGAAATCACTAGACTTGCCGGCATTAACTTTCCCACTGCCGTTGCCAGCAGAAGGAATATGATAATCCTGAACTTGAATCTGGTTTCAAAACAGTGTCAAAACTTTTAAGATTTTGGATTTAATGGGGAATAAATAGGCCATTCAGTGGGGTATTTGTCATGATATTTTAAATGGGACTTCTGTTGATATTGGTCTGTCAACACACTGAATAATTCTGGCTTGCTAGTGGATTACTTTTTTATTATATTTATTCCCACTTTGCCTTCTTTTTTCTTTTGACCAATTAACACATGAAAAGGAAATTCAGGCCTCTCATTTACCAGAAGGACCCATTAAGAAAGCAAGTCGGCCTCTTGACATTAGTGATGACAGCAAAATGCCAGATAACAAAATTAAGATAAGTATAGGTCCAGACTCTGCATTGAAGGAAATTTGAAGCTCTGGGTGACTAAACTAGGTTGGGCTTTTATTTGAACAAAGCAATTGTGTATTCAGTAAACAACTTCCTCCTCTAATTGTTTTTGGGGTAGGTGGTTTGGGGAAGGTCACACTTGTCGAAAGGGGAGTCATTGATTAAAGTGGAGGTGTGTCTTGCAAATTTGAAATCAAATACACTTACTGTATTGAATGAATAGTTATCTGAGTGGGGAGGAAGTCATTTTACAAAAGCTAGAAAGTATTTCTTCACCACTGTTTTTAAACTGTGAGGTTTTTTAAAATTGGTTCTTTTGACTTATCTAATACCATTTCATAGGCTGGAATGAAATTTTATTCTTTTTCCTTAGGGCTTAAATAAAAGAAATATATGAGGATGGGAAACAGATACTAGATTTTGTAAAAGCTCAGATCCAGTCAATTTGGGCAAATATGGAAACACAAGGCAGGGAATGATACTGATGTACCTTAAATTTCTTCTGTCTCCAAACGAGAATACCGTGAAGATACAAAACCAACCAGACCCATGGAGAAAATATAAACTACAAAATGTTTTGGTAGCTTTTTTGTTAAAAAGCTGACTCTGTACATTTACTATTCATGCAAATATGAAGTTTTCAGAGGATAGTAATGTGTGGAAAAGCTAGGAATGAATGTATGCAAGTGTAAAAGAAGCTGAGCCTTCCTGCCTTTCTTCCCAGCTGAGAAGGCATTTTTCAAAACTAACACCCACCAAAGCAAATATTGCACTTTCTTACTAAAATGAATGGCTTCTATATTTTAGGGAGTGAAACATATATACATTCACTTTGTAAACATTTGAAGTTTTGAATATTCTAATACATCTGATTTAAAGTACAAATTATTATTGTTCTTCAGTCATTTTCAGTCATGTTTGAGTCTTAATGCACTTATTTGTGGTTTTCGTGGCAATGATACTGAAGTGGTTTTCCATTTCCTTTTCCAGCTCATTTTACAGATGAGGAAATTGAAGCCAACAAGGTTAAGTGACTTAACCAGGGAAGCACATCCAATTAGTATCTGGGGCCAGATTTGAACTCAGGAAGATGTCTTCCCAACTCCATGGGAGTTATCCATTTAAGTTACCTATCTGCCCCCAAAGCATAAATTTTGATTTACTTAAACTATATTTAAAGCATGATTTAAATTTAAAGTATAAATGTATAATTTATTTCATTAGAGTTCTAAATGGATTGGGATTTAGTTCTATCAAAACTACCTCTCTACTTGTTATGAATTATTGGATTTTTTCCTAAAACATCAGGGATAGGGAACTGTGTGTGTGTGTGTGTGTGTGTACACATACTCATGCCTTATGAATTTGGGTGGTTCTATGAATTGGAAGTCTTCTTGGTTCAAATTCAAATCCGACAAGAATTTAAGTGACTACATGTGTGCAAGGCACCAGGATGGAAAGTTGAAATGAGACACAGACTCTTTCCTCCAGTTTACAATATAGTTAGAATTGCAGTCTACTTGTGGAGGGCCTTGTATCTGGTATTCATGCCCAGGATAAGGAGCAATTGTTTTGCAAGGGAGCCATTCAAAAATTTTGAAGTGACCAGATACAATCAAAATTGTGCCTTAGGAAGACTAATCTTGATTTAGAATGGATTAAAGGGGAGAACCTGAGTTGGGAAGGGAGATGGTCTCCTAGCAGAGAAATTTAAAAAGGCCTGAAGAAAAAGGATTGATTGAGTCTGCCTGCATTGTTAAATGCTATAAAGAAGTTAAGGAAGATTATTAATTGTAAGAAAGGCTGTTGCATTTGGAAGTTGTTATTGTCAATAACCTTTGGGGAAACCGTTTCAGTAAATTAATAGGGGCAACCCAGATTATAAAGCAACAAAGTATGAATTGGTGAAAAACAAGTGAAGCAACTAGGACCATAGAATTTAGAGCTAGAAGGGACTTGGAGAGTGTCAGATTCAAAGCCAGATCTGGAGGAGATGTTAAAAGTCATTGAGTCCAACTTCCTCTTTTTATAGCTGAGGGAAATTGAGGCCCAGAGAGATTAAGTGACTTCCCTAGGGTCACATAAGTAAGAAGAAGCGGAACTGAGAGTTCCTAAACTCCCAACCTAACACACCCTTTCCACAACATCAATAAAAATAATAACTAACATTTATGTAGCCTTTTCAGGTTTGCAAAAGACTTTAAAAATATTATCTTTGATCCTCACATCAACGCTGGAGGTAATGTTATCATGCCCATTTTACAGATAAGGTAATTGAAGACAGAAGTTTAAATGATTTGCCCAGGTCTCTCAGCTAGCAAATGTCTAAGGTTGGATTTGAACTCAGGTCTTCTTGACTTCAGGTCATGCTGTATCCACTGTGCCACCTAGCTACCTCTATATAAACTTAGCAGTAATAAAACGCAGTTGAGAATGGTACAATGTTTTTAGGTTTGCAAAGCCCTTTATATATATTGTCATTTAATTTTCAATCAAATGAGATTTGTGAGGTAGTCTCTGAGTCATGCTTCCTATAGGTAGTATTATTTATATTTATTTTATATTATTATCCCGTTTTAAAGATGAGGAAACAGGCTAAGAAAGGTTCATACACCACTAGTAAGTGTAACAGGGAAGGTGCAACATTTAAACAGATACTAGGTTGTTGGAGGAAGGAGTAAACACCTGTAAGGTGGAAACTGAGAGAAACGGAGATGACTTGAAGGAAAAAGATAAGAAGCAGCCCCAGTGGGGACTAGATTAGGTCAGAAGAAATGAATAGAAAATTTTGACTCTGTCACATTATTGGGTAATTACCTTGGGTAAGTCACTTCTCTGAACTTCAGTTTTCTCATCTATAAATGAAGGAAGGTTGAGCAAGGTGACCTTTAAAGCTCCTTCCAGTTCTAAACCCACAATACTGAGAATTCCCCTTAGTTCTCCCTCCTTCTTCCTTGAGATTGTTGACTTTAGGGTATGATATGAAACTGAGGCTGCTTAATCATGCTTGTGTTAATGGGATTAATTGGGCTGGTTACAACTTGGCTTTTTATATTTATGAGTATAGAAATTGATTACTGCAGTTATATATATTGATAGGTTTAGACAACAGTTAACAGTGTTGTAAGCCCATATAGCCTTTGACTATAGGCTTGTGACTTTTCTTCATTTTTAATTTTCAGAAAGTTTTTGTTGTTACTCTTAAAGAACCAATTTTTTTCCCCCAGTGAGATGCTAAGTTAGAATAGTGAGGATCTTTTGAAATGATAGATGAATGGAGACAGATATGGACATTGTCTGACCAGCAAGTCATAAGCCTATATTTCTATATTTGTGACCCACATTCCTAATAATATTATATGTCAGTTGTAAGTTTTTTGTCTGTCTGTGAAGTGAACGGGGGTGAGGAGGGGGGCAAAACCATAATTAGTAAGATTTCAGATCACAGGTTTAAGGAATTTCAGACTCTTAAAAAAAAACCCAGACGTTTATTTTTTAGTTTTTCAACATTCACTTTTATAAGATTTTGAGTTCCAAACTTCTTCCTCCCTCCTTCCCGTCCCTTTCCCCTTCCCAAGATGGCAGACAATCTAATATAGGCTATCCATATAGGAACAATCATATTAAACATTTCCACGTTAATCATGTTGTGAAAGAAGAAACAGAACAAAAGGGAAAAACCATGAGAAAGAAAAAACAAAAAAGAGAAAATAGTAAGCTTTGATCTGTATTCAGACTCCATAGTTCTTTCTTTGGATGTGGGTAGTATTTTACATGATGAGTCTTTAGGAATTGCCTTAGATCATTGTATTGCTGAGAAGAGCTAAGTCTATCAAAGTTGATTGTTGCTATTACAGCATACAATGTTCTCCTGGTTCTGCTCACTTCACTCAGCATCAATTAGTGTAAATCTTTCCAGGTTTTTCTGAAAGCATCTTACTCATCATTTGTTATAGCATAATAGTATTCCATTACATTCATATACCACAATTTGGGCATCCCCTCAATTTCCAATTGTTTGCCACCACAAAAAGAACTGCTACAAATATTTTTGTACGTGTGGGTCCTTTTGGAAGGGAGACTCTTTAAAAAGAGATCATGTGGTCTAGGGGTTTGGTTTTTAACCTTTTTTTGTTTCATGGACCCCTTTGGTGAAGCCTGTTCCTTCTCAGAAGAATGTTTTTAAACACATAAAATAAAACAAGATTACAAAAAAAGCCAGCTACAGTTATATTTTCCACATTGTGACTTTTCCCATCGCAGTTTCGATATATCACAAGTCAGCATAAGAAATTAAATGGGAATTTTTTGGGAGTGTTGCAGAAGCTGTAGACATGAGAAGGTCAGCAGACGAAAGAAAAGAAGTTTAAAAACTCAGAAATGCATAAAATGTATTTATAGTATTATATAATTTAAGCATATTTTATCTTTTATCATAATAATTCAGATTTCCTCTGGTGCAAAGGGAAGGCCAAAAAATTTTATGCAGATTTTCCATGTAGATGGGACTCTCTACCCCTAACCCCTGCTGTGCCCCTACCCTCTGCCATGTGGAAGTGATAACTGTATAGTGAAATCAAAATGGGAAAAATTTTTTTTAATATCAAAATATTAAACTTAAAATAGAAAAGGTGATATCAAAATATAAAATTTCAATCAGCATATTAAAAAAGAAGTCCACCAATCCATGGTAAGGAAGTGTCTAGTCCAATTTCGTCATTTAATGTAGGAGTAAATTGAAGTCCAGAGGAAGAATCACAGAATTTGAGAGTTGGAAGGGAACATCAGTCTAATCCAGTGATTCTCAAACTTCTTTGGTCTCTAGACTCCTTTTCATTTTTAAAAATTATTGAGGACTCCAAAGAACATTTGTTTATATGGATTATATCTGTTAATACTTAACATATTAGAAATTACAATTCATAAAATTTTGAAATATTCATTTCAGAACAGTAATAAACAATATAAAAACCATTTTGTGAAAAATAACCACAATTTCAAAAAAAAAAACCAAATCTGTGGGGAAAAAAAAGTAGCATTACATATTTTTGCAATTTTCTTTAATGTCTGGCTTAATAGAATATAACTGGATTTTCATATCTGCATCTGCATTCAGTCTGTTGTGATATGTTTTTTGGATTGAAATATATGAAGAAAATCCATCCTTACACAGATAGTTATTTGAAAAAGTGGGGAGTATTTTAATAGTAAAATAACATCTTAGAATTGGGCAACTAGATGTCATAAGAGTTCAGGGTCTGGAGTCAGGAAGACTCACCTTGAGTTCATATCTGGCCTCAAGATACTTACTAACTGTGTGACTGTGGACAAGTCATTTAACTCTCTTTGCCTCAGTTTCCTCATCTTTAAAATGGGCTGGAGAAGAAAATGGCAAACCACTCTAGTACCTCTGCCAAGAAAACCCCAAATGGGGTCCCAAAGAGTCTGATACAACTGAACAACAACAAAATTATTATGAAAATAATGTTTGACTTCACAGGCCCTCTGAAAGGCTAAGGGGTTTCCTTGAACCACACCTTGAAAACTACTGATCTAATCCAGCTCATAAGCAGATAGAATTCCTACTATGTTATACCTGACTTGCCCCAAGTTCACACAGGTAATTCCCCCCTTCCCCCTGCTCCTTTTTTTGAGGCAATTAGGGTTAAGTGACTTGCCCAGTGTCATATGGCTAGTAAGGGTCAAGTGTCCGGCGGCCAGATTTGAATTGGGGCTCTCCTGATTCCAGGGCCAGTACGCTATCCACAGTGTCACCTCACTGTCCTTCACATACGTAATTCTATAGTAACTTACATTTTATTGTGCTTTAAAGCTCTACAAAAATACTCACAAATAACTCTGGGAAGTAGGTAATGTGAACCCTGCTATTGCTAGTAGCCTCCTCTATACATATGAAACTGCTAAGCTGGAGAAGAGGTCTGCTTTTGTTAAGGCCCAAATTCAGTTCCAAAAAAGCACAGTTCTTTTAGAATCACTCTTAGCCCAATAAGGACCATGATGGGAATGAAGCTTTTGGAGCAGATAAACCCTTGCTCTTGTGAAATGTTCTTCTGGGCTTCCTCAGTTACCTTTGTAGTAAAGACACTGGGCCTTGTTTTTTAGGAGCTTATTTAGAATCCTTGCACATAATACTCAGCTACATTCCCTTGACTTGCCTTGGGGCGGGGGGGGGGGGACAAAATGGTCTTAGGATTTTAAATGGTAAAGAGGAAGCAGCAGCATCTAAAGGCAATGTTAGAACATTCTGTTTGTGACATCATAACCTGTTGCTATGGAAACAATTATGGCATTCTGTAAAATACTGAATTATAATTTCAGTGAAAAAAAAAGGCTGTAAAAGGAAATAAAATGCCGAGGAACATCACATACCAGTTTCCTGATTTCAGAAGGATGGGTTAGCAGCATGATACCTGGTCTCCAAGTAGCATTCCTGAAACAGCAATATTACATTTTTCTTTTAACTCTTCCTGGTCTTGTTACCACTTTAAGAACTTGTTGAAAATGAAATAATTCCCATGTGTGCATGTGTTTTTGGTTTAGCAAATGTTTTTCACAGATTCCCTCCACACCTCTCTTGCCTCCCCCTTTCCTTTATTCCCAGTTGAGCCAAGGTTCTTGGTTTTTGCATCAGTAGCTTCCTCCAGGTAACATCTTAAGGACTGGCTCATGTTAATTGTTGTAACTGCAGCTGAGCAGGATCGGCAAAGAGAAATGATGACTTCAAAGAGGAAAACAACATTCTTTTCTCTGTAGGAACTGTCTGTTGATTTTAAAATGCTAGCATTCCTCTTACTCTTTAGTTTATGGACTTTATTTAAACAAAATCTTGGAAAAAATTTAATTGTCTATTTAAAGGGTAATAATAGGATTGGGTCATAGATTGTGTGTTAGAAGGGATTTTATAGGTTATATAGTCTAGCCTTATTTTACAGAACAAATTATAATGATGACTCATTAATACTTTGTTTTTGGCTTTACAGATGTTCTTAGTTTATATAGCCCTTTTGTCTCATGATCTAGAGATAAGGCATAATGCCAGTGTCTCTCTCTCTCTTTCCCTTTCTCTACAGTGGTCCTCTAGGATTTACACATCCAGCTGACATTGTGTCTGAATGGCTCCTAAAGACTTCCACTCAGCTCACTGTAGTTATTCCTCTTACAAAGAATGATCTCTGTAGTTATTCCTCTTATAAACAATGATCTACTTTAAAGAATAATCTGGCCCTTGGTCTGGCACCATAAGCTGGACAGTGTGTCTGGCTAACACATTTCAATTACAACAAATTACTGTGAGATCTAGAGTTGGTTTTGTGGCTTAAAGAGAATTACTTGGTGTAGTACTTCTTAATAGCAGTGAAGCTCTCTTAGATTAAAAAGTAATTTAAAGATGTAAATAGAGACAACTGAGATCAGAGAAACTGGTAGCAGGTAAAGGCCAGAAGGCTTTTGTGCCTTATGAGGCAGCTAGGTTTCTCAGTGGCTAGAGTACCAGGCCTAGAATCAAGAAGACCTGAATTCAAGTGTGGCCTCAGAGACCAGCTGTAATGACCTTGGGGGCAAGTCAGTTCACTTTGATTGCCTCAGCTTGCTCATCTATAAAGTAACAGTATACCCTACCTCCCAGGGTTATTGAGATCCCAGGATCAAATGAGATAAAAATCTTAAAGCCCTTAGCGCAGTACCTGGCATGTAGTAAGTGTATATAAAAATTGGGTATTATTATTTAACTTCTGTTTGTCTCAGTTTCCTCATCTGTAAAATTGTGATAACAGCACCTACCTTCCAGGGTTGTTGGGAAGATTAAGTGAGGTAATGTTTGTAAAAGCACTTAACACACAGTGTTTTATTCATAGTAGATGGTTTATCGATATTTTATCAATATTTCTTTTCCTTCTCCCTTAGATCAGTCAGTCTATCAGCAAACATTTATTAAGCATTACTATGTATCCTTTATTGTGCTAGGCACTGGAAACACAAAGATGAAATGAATGAAACAATCTCTGCTTACAAAGAGTTTAGAAGTCCAGAAGTGGTTAATTCTTATACCCGGACAAGTAATTTTACTATATATTTTTAAAACCCTCCTTGTTTGACTTCCTGTCCCCCTGTGTTATCCATTGCCTCCTCAGAGACCTAGCATTCCTCTGTTGGTGGATGCACATTCTTTCCTTGGTAGCCCTCTCTTTGGTTCCTCCCAGATGAAAAGATCAGAAAAAAAATGAGCATTTGATTTTTCCCAAAGACAGCCTATTATCTCAGAAAAGGCACAATTATTTAAAAATTCAATATTACTGGTAATGCAATGACAACAAAAATTAAACAGTTCATCTGCCCTCAAGGAACTTACTTTCCCCTGGGTGCTTTAATATTAATCATGTTAGTTTGTTTTCATATATACTTAAATTGGCATTGAATGCATGACTAATATATCAGGGTTGGCTTCAGCAGTGGGGTAGGCTCCTGCTTGTGACAGTTTTTTACTGCCAGGCAGCCTTCTACAGTGACCAGACAATTGCCTTCTTCCCTTCTTCCTGTTATCTCATAGCTGCAGTGTCGCCTGTCACTTGAGGCTCTGCTACCACCCACTGGAAATGCCTCCAGTTTGGATCTAGCTGCCCTTATTTATTCTTTTAGGCTTCTGATTATATCCCAAGTAAAGCAGTTTAATTAGATTCGAAGGAAAGTGGTAATTTCACCAAATACTGCAAAAGTTAATATAAAAGGGGGCGGAGCCAAGATGGCAGAGTAGAAGCACGACCCTCCCGCAGTTCCGGCTTCCACCCTCCCCAATCCATGTAAAAAGGGGACTCTAAACAAACTTTGGAGCTGCAGAACCCACAAAATGACACAGAGAAGCTAACCTCCCGCTGAGAACAGCCCGGCAGGCCGGCAGGAATAGGCCAGCGCAGCGCTCTGGGAGCCGAGCCCAGCCCCACACCGAGGCTTTAGCCCCAGGGCGGGCCTGACCAGCTGCCAGCCAGAGGGACTCCAGATCAGCAGCAGCTGTGGCCCTTTCCAGATTTATCAACACATAGATGCGAAGGACAAGGTGAGAGGCCAGTGCATTCTGGACTTTGGGACCCAGTAAGTGGGAGTGCATGGCTTTTACCCCCAGGGTGAGAAACCACTGAGTCGCCAGCACAGCCTGCCAGCACCTCGTGGCGGCTTCAGCTCCTGGCCTGCAGAGTGTAGGGGGACCAAGCACCAGTCTGAGGGGTCATCACTCTTGCTTTAACCTGCTTGGATCTGGATTGCAGTCTAGGGTGGAGGTCCTGGGGTGTGTGTCCAGCTTGCCAGAGCGTGTGGAGACCTCAGAGAGGGCACCCATCTAATACCTCCAGCAGCTGAGAAAACCCCAGCATTTGGGACGAAAACTCCCCTGTCTGGTGGCAGAGTCCTACTGTGGCAAAAAGCCCAAAAGTCAATTCATTGAGTGGCAAAATGAGCAGGCAAAGGAAACAAAGCAGACAGAAGATTCCAACATTACACTCCTATTTTGGGGATAAGAAGGAGCAAGGCATGGAACAGGAGGAAATCAGTGAAGTCAGAACTCTTGCACCAAAAGCTTCAAAGGAAAATACAAGCTGGTTACAGGCCATAGAGGACCTTAAGAAGCAGATAAGAGAAGTGGAGGAAAAATTGGGAAGAGAAATGAGAACAATGCAAGAAAATTATGAAATGAGAGTCAACAGCCTGACTGAAGAAAATAATACCTTAAAAAACAGACTGACTCAAATGGCAAA
>NW_027185655.1:75874484-75877823 GCF_028583685.1 Petaurus breviceps papuanus
ACCATGCCCTACTGGAAAAGTTGAAACGGGTATGGGAGAAAATATGGGAGAGAGCAGATCAGAGGTGAGGATATCCTGTGGGACTGCTGTTTTGGGGGGATGGGTGGGGGAAAAACGGGGAGAAAATTTGTAACTCAAAATCTGGCGGAAACGAACGATGTAAATCAGAAGTTAATAAAGCATTTAAAAAAAAGTTAATATAAAAACTCTCATCAACATTTTCACAACAACTGTAACTTCTTTCCACTACTCTCTCCTTTTCCTCCAAGCCCTACCATCGCCAGGGTGAATTTCAAGTTCTCTCTCTTTACCATCCAGCTGCTCCTGAGTTGTGGGAGAGTAATCCCAGAAGTTCAGAGGCTTATCTTAAAACTTCCTGACTCTCTCTTTAGCCAGAGTGGGAATGATCTCAATCAGTCTTGGAATGAATGGGGGCAATACTGGACGTGGTGATTCTTTTAGATGTGGCTGCTGGCTGAGTGATACTTCAACACCAGCCTTCTCATGCTCTTCTTCTGTGGTCCAGAAAACTAGCTTTCCCCTCTTGCTCCAAACCTGAACCTTTTTAGACATGGGAGTATAAAACCTCATAGTTGGAGGGAGCCTTCCTGTCCAAAAAAAGTCTTAAGAAGGCTGCTAGAATCTGGAATGAGAGGGAAATAGAGCCTGAATATAATCCTGGGCTGGAGTCAATAGTATGACCATTAACCTTCCAGGCCACTCCTTTTTCCTCTGCCCTCTCAATTTAATGTTGGTGAGTACCTGCTTCTTTGGGCATTTCTTCCCAGCCAACCAATCATGCCAGCACAAAGCCACACTAGGAAATGTTCCAGTAATGATGGAATCTTACATTAGGAGCAAACTGAGGCACAGAGAGGTCATATAGTAGGTATATGAGTGTAGCAGCAAGCACCCCAGCGTCCCCAGGGCGGCTGCCAATACAGGTTCTTGGATCTGCTTTGATAAAGGAAAGCAACTCAAAATGGGTTAACATGCTTTACAAGCTTACTTTAATCAGTCAAACATAGATCGTTTACCTAGTTCAGGGGGGAAAAGGTCAGCATCCCAAACTTCAGAGTATACAGACAAAAATTATCAAGACAGAGAAACAGATCAAGTAGACAGTTTCCAAACTGTCCAACCATTACACCCATACTAAATCAACATCTGGGTTTTTCAAAGCTGAGGTGGGGCTATCAACAACGGCTTCCCAGAATGCAGATGAAATCACAGAACACTTCTCAAAGTGAGCCCCAAAACAAAGCTACACATCAGGGCTTATATAGCCTTCTCCTGGCTCAGAGAGTGTAACAACCTCTGGACCCACTGGCCAATCAAAAAGTATCTACTGAAAAACAAGCCACCCACCCCAGGCTCCAGGTGCACTTTAGCCTAGGGGCAGGGAAGATCTTAAAAATTTACATTCCCATTATAGTGAGTCAGGCTTCAGTCTCCATCCTGAAGTCTTGTCACTGGAGTTCACTGGGAAAACGCTATCCAGACATGCCCCTTATGCTATTGCATAATTGAGGATATTTTTGAAACTTTGGTTAATATATCAAGAACTATTTGGGCATTATGCTAAGCACAGGGGATATAAAACAAAACAATTCTTTCCCTTTCTTTATGGAGCTTACATTCAAGTGGGAAGATAACAGAAGAGGGGACCACGAAGTCAGAGGGCCCCTTAACAATGAAACATTCTTCCCATGAGTGAGCCCCAAAGCAAAATACCAACCTCCCAGAATATATGTAGTTTTGACTAATAGGCTCAGAGCCAGAAGGCATCACAACCAATGTGATTCAGTGCCTAATTGACTCAGTACCAAAAGGTGTGAAAGCCTTCCTGCAAGCAAGTTTCCCTCTAAGCAAGCTCCTCCCCCAAGGCAATATATGGGCTCTGTGTGACTCAGGATGTGTTACAGCTGTGAACTGAGCCCAAGCTCAAAGCAGCAAGACATTGTGATTGAAATATCTGTGTACCTTTGGACCTGGGAATACCGCCCCTGTTCAAAGGAGAAAAGGGAACACGTGTGGTTGCACAGGCCTATTAATGGATGGGGAAGATCTTACATTCCATTATAGATACAATTTTTTAAAAAAAGTAGTTATGGGAGAGAAAACACTACCATGTTTCCCCGATAATAAGACCTATCCCGAAAATAAGCCCTCCCCTTACTGTGTAAGATTCCTCTAAAATAAGCCCTCCCCCGAAAATAAGCCCTATTGAGATTGCTACTGTACTGAAGGTGATCCCCTGCGCTACACGCTACATTATGGTACCCTCTGTATGCACCGTTCCCCCCCCCCGTGAAACGCAAGCCGCGCTCTGAGCTGCATCCAATCAGAGTTGCAGCAGTGAGTGCGTCATCCTGTTCTTCCCCAGTGATTTGCTTATTGAATAAAGGTACATTTTTTTGTTCACATTTACCTGTTTATTAAAATTGCTGTCAATGTTCATTAAAATAAGCCCTCCTCTCAAAATAAGCCCTCTGGTGTTCTTCTGTCCAAAAAAATTAATAAGACAGTGTCTTATTATCAGGGAAACATGGGGTAGCATCTGGGAGAGCAGAAAAGGCTTCCTTATAGAAGCCTTGATCCTTGAGTAGAGTCTTGAGGGAAACCAGGAATTCCAAGAGGGGAAGGTGAGTAGGGAGAATTCTAGGCATTGGATTATTCATCCATCTGTCTGTCTGTCTATGTGTCTGTCTCTATTGATCCATCCACCCATCCATCCATCCATCCATCCATCCATCCATCCATCCATCTCTCTATATGTATTTGTATCATATCTATCAACCCATGTGTTTAACTCTCCATCTGTCTATGTCTATCTCTATGCAAATTACTTAAAGATTTATATATGTGTGTATACATATGTATGTGTATCCATCCAGCTTCAATCTCTCCTCCATCCTATTGAGTATCTTTAGTATCTTTTTTTGATATATAGATATATTATTGATATATATATATTTGATATATTTTTTTTAGTATATTGAGTATCTCAAACTTGACATGTCGAAAACAGAAGTCATTCTATTTCCTCCAAACTCTGTTCTCTTCCAAACTTATCCTTTTTTTTTTTTTGGCTTTTCAGAGGGGGGAGGGCAGGGCAATTGGGGTTAAGTGACTTGCCCAAGGTCACATGGCTAGTAAGTGTTAAGTGTTTGACTCCAGGGCCAGTGCTCTATTCACTGAGCCACCTAGCCACCCCCAAACTTATCCATTTCTGTCAAAGTTTTCACTATTTTTCCAGTTTCTCATTTTTGGACTTCTCTCTCTCTCTCTTTCTCTCTCTCTCTCTCTCTCTCTCTCTCTCTCTCTCTCTCTCTCTCT
>NW_027185655.1:75877833-75997556 GCF_028583685.1 Petaurus breviceps papuanus
TCTCTCTCTCTCTCTCTCTCTCTCTCTCTCTCTCTCTCTCTCTCTCTGTCTCTGTCTCTGTCTCTGTCTCTCTCTGTCTCTGTCTCTCTCTCTGTCTCTCTCCCCCTCTCCCTCTCCGTCCCTCTCCCTCTCCCTGTCTCTGTCTCTCACAAAATGAACCACACAATCATATTCCCAGGCTAGACAGAAACACAGAGAACTTACATATGAGCATATAGATGCAAATAAATGCATAGTAGTTAAATAGAAGGAAGTTAGGAAAAGAAGATACTAATAGTCGCCAAACCTTGCCATTTTTAGCTTCATAACATCTCTCAGGTCTGACCCCTTTTCTTCACTCAAACAGCTACCCTCTGGTCTAGGCAATCATCATTTCTCAACTAGATTTTTCCAACAGCCTTCTAATTGATCTCTCTGCCTTAAGTCTCTCATTATTATAGTCAATTCTATATACTGATGCCAAAGTAATTTTCCTTAAGTGCATATCTAACCATGTGACTGCCCTATTCATTCAACTCCAGTGGCTTCCATTTGCCTTGAGGATTACATATAAACTGTTCTGTTTATCTTCTGAAGCGTCATACAACCTAGTCCAACCTATCTTTCTAGCCTCATTAGACATTATTTCCCCTACCACACTCTGTGATCTAGCCAAATTAGTCTTTTTTTTTTCTCTTCCTTACATCTTCCATCCCCATGCCTTTGTATAGGCCGTCCTTTATATCTGAAATGCACTTCTATATCCTAAACTGTCTCAGAGGCCCCTTTTCTCAGAGATGAAGCTGCATCTTCAGCATCAAGCCTTTCATGATGCCCCTATCAGGGTCCTCTTTAACCACTTTGTATTTAACTATTTTGTGCATATTTGCATTTTTTAGTTTCTATTTATGTTCTGTGTATATGTGTGTAAGTATGCATTTGTTGTGTCCCTTATTAAAATGTAAGCTTCTTGAGAGAAGGGGTTGTTTGATTCTTTGTTTTTGTATGAGTTGGTGCTTAATAAACACTTATTGATTGTTTGATTGATTGGAGTGTGGTGAAGATTGAGGTAGGGAAGTCAGATAAAAGACTCTTACAAGGTTAAGTGACAGGGGCCTCAGCAAAGGAGGATAGCTGTGAGTGGACAGGAGGGGATGTACCTAGAGATATCATAGAAGTAGAAAAAATATTTGGCATCTGGTTGGATATGTGAGATGAGTGAGAAGTCAAGTGAGGTTATCATTTTGAGATTTTAAACTAGGAAAAGAGGAAAATAATAGGAAAATTCAGAAGAGGGCCTAATTGTGGAGAAAAGATAAAGTTCTGTGTTGGGCATGTTGAGATTGAGGACATTGAAATAACCAGTGGACTGTTAGGCAATTACTGATGTAGGCTCCAGGGCTCAGGATAAAGTTTAGTATCTCTACAGGGAAAAATATGAATGCGTGTCATGATAGTAGCTGGCATTTATATAGTCATTTATGACTACAAGGTCTTTATATGCATTACCCCATTGTTTAATAATGCCCATGTTATGGTTTAAATTTTCAAATATAAGGGGTGGCCAGGTAGGACAGCGAGTAAGAGCACCGGCCCCAGAGTCAGGATGACCTGGGGATTGAATCTCAGACACTTAGCACCCACCCAGAAACACCTGGCCGTATAACCTTGAGCAAGTTACTTAACCCCAATTGCTTAGGGGCGGCCTGGTGGCTCAGCAAGTAAGAGCACCGGCTCCAGTGTCGGGATGATCTAGGGATCGAATCCACGCTCAGATACTTAGCACTACACCCAGAAATAACTGGCCATGTAACCTTGAGCAAGTTACTTAACCCCGATTGCTTTAAAAAGTATATTATTATTATTAGTAGTAGTAGTAGTAGTAGTAATAGTATTTATATAGTGTTTTGAAGTTTACAAAGTGCTACAGATATATTATCTCATCCTCATAATCCTGCAAGGTAGATGTTCTTATTATTACTATTTATTTATTTTTGCTTTTTGGAGGGACAGTTGGGGTTGTGACTTGCCCAAGGTCACACGGCTAGTAAGTGTTAAGCATCCGAGTCCAGATTTGAACTCAGGTCCTCTTGACTCCAGGGCCAGTGCTCTATTCATAGCACCACGTAGTCACCCATTTATTATTGCTATTTAACAGATGAGAAAACTGAGGCAGATAGAGCTTAAGTGACTTGTCCAGGGTCACACAGTAAGTTTGTAAGTTTTCTGCAACCACATTTGAACTCATTTTTTATTGACTCTAAGTCAAATCCTCTACAGAACTTTTATATTTGTTTTATTTAGTTTGTTGTGAACCTTTTATATTACATGCATGTAAGTTTAGTCTTATATAGGGATAGAAAAGGGTAACTGGCAATGAAGGAAAAGGTGATGTAAGGGAAAGGCCCTAAACAAGTGTGAGCCTTAAAAGAAATGTGAACCCAATAGGAAAGAATTCTGAAAAAAGAAAGCCAATAGGAAAATGGTCTCTTGTTTTAGGTTCCCACTGATGGGTTTATGTAAAGAAGCAATCCTTTTCAATATTTTGGGTGGAAGAGGGTATTCACATATTTTATTTAAGGGATTAAAAAAAAGGTTTTCAAGGAAACATTTATTAACAAAAATGTAATAATAATAATAATAATGCAGTATTTTATAATTTAACTAGCATACTTGCCTTTGGATTATTTGCATCAAATAGACCTGTAGAAAGTCCAATTAGCAATGAATTCTTGCCTTTACTTTTTACTGGTGAATCCAAATGGGCACGGAAAGATTGTTGTTGTGTGAGACGATTTGATGGAATGAGGGCAACTTTTTTTAAGGCTTCAAAAGAATCAGCTTTGTGAAAAAATGGTTCAGGCTGCAGAGACTTCTTCAGATCAGGTTCAGGTTGCACAGAATCTTCCATACCAGGGTCTGTAGCATAAAGGAAAAATCAGACTACAAGGTAATATAATATCCTGAAATCTTTGGGTTGGAAGGGATTTCTGAAGTAATCTAGCTCAACTCCTACCCAAATCACGTATCCTACACTATTACTATTCCTGGTGCTCAATAAAGAGGTAAGTTCAAATAATCTTTCAAAATAATAATGTGAAGCTCTTTGGCCCACTGGCTACCAGAATGCAGACAATTCTAAGCAACCAGATCATTGAGATCCCAGAAAATGCTGCCATCTCTCTTGAGGGCCAGACAGTTATTGTGAAGTGGCCCAGAGGAATCCTCCATAGGGATTTCCACCATATCAATGTTAAGCTCAGTCTCCTTAAAAAGAAGAAAAAAAGGCTCCCGGTGGACAAATGGGGGAGAAATTGAAAAGAACTTGCAACTGTGCACACAATCTGTAGTTATGTACAAAACATGATCAAAGGTGTTAGCCTGATTTTTCATTACAAGATGAGGTCTGTGTATGCTCACTTCCCCATCAATGTTGTTATACAAGAGAATAGCTCACTTGTTGAAATCAGACATTTCTTTGGTGAAAAACATATCATAACACCTGGCCGTGTAACCTTGAGCAAGTTACTTAACCCCAATTGCTTATGGGCGGCCAGGTGGCTCAGCAAGTAAGAGCAGCGGCCCCAGTGTGGGGATGACCTGGGGATCAAATCTGGGCTCAGATACTTTGCACCACACCCAGAAATAACTGGCCGTGTAAATTTGAGCAAGTTACTTAACCCTGATTGCTTAAAAAAAAATTTAAAAAAATTTTTTTTTCAAATATATATTGATCTTGCATAACACTATAGAAAATTATAGCACTATTAGGTTTAAAAATTTAATGACCAAAATGTTAACTATCACTGAAGAAGTGAATAATTATTTTCAGAATATTTGTGGCATTGAAAGAGAGAACCAGTATTAAAATGACTAACTAGGTTAATAGTCTTCTTTATGTCAGTACTCTAAGAATTCATTCTTTCCATTATGGTTTGAAAACTGCCATAATCTGAAAATTAGCTTTTGGAAAGTAGGAGAGCAAATGAAGGGCTGGACCAGGGGATTTTGTTTTAGATCTTTTCATATGGAAACTTATCTTTTTCTGCTAGCAGGTTGGCAATACTGACAGAAAAAGTTGTCTTATCTACAGAAAAGGTTATCTTATCTGAGATCATTTGGACTGACAGGTTGTTTTTTTTTTTTTAAGAATCTTTTGAGGGGTGGCTAGGTGGTGCAGTGAGTAGATCACCAGCTCTGGAGTCAGTAGGACCTGAGTTCAAATCTAGCCTCAGTCACTTGACACAAAAACTAATTGTATGACCTTGGGCAAGTCACTTAACCTCAATTGCCCTGCCAAAAAAAAAGGAATCTTTTGAGTTGTCATTTTGTAAATTATAATCAGAGATTGTAATCTTAGCAATGGTGTTATATTGGCAGGGGAAGGAGAAACATTTAAATGTCATTCCCATGATTATGTGTTTAAAATACTAAATATGATAAAAGTTGAAGTTTTGACTAAGATGAATGCGGTGTTGAGAGGTCACCTTAGTTTAAACCTCAATTGTTTTTTCATTCTCAGTATTTTAAACAGATATGTGTCTCTAGTACAGGGATTCTTTTTTTTTTTTCTTTTTGGAGGGCAATTGGGGTTAAGTGACTTGCCCAAGGTCACACGGCTAGTTCTTATGTTAAGTGTCTGAGGCCGGATTTGAACTCAGGTAATCCAGACTCCAGGGCTGGTGCTCTTTTCACTGTGCCACCTAGCCACCCCAAGTCCAGGGATTCTTAACCTACGGTCCTTGAACTTGTTTTTTTATTTTATTTTATTTTTTTACTATTATATTTTGCTTCTTATAATAAGTTGATTTCCCTTGACATACAATATATTTTATTTTCCACATTTAAAAACATTCTGAGAAGGGACCTATAGATTTTACCAGACTGCCCAAATATTCCATACCCCAGCTTAATAGAGGTACATTCATGTACACACACATAATTAATATGTATGCTATTTGCCCAGCTACAAAGGAGAAATATATCATTCCTTTATTATAATAACTCTACTTCTGTCCCTCTGTGTTGTTTTTTTTTAAGCTAATTTTAGGTAATAGTCTAGCATTTCATTCTGGCCACGAGATTGTTTTTACTGGATTAGACTGTAATATCAATGAATTATTCCTTATTCATTGTGTTCCTCCCCTCCATTAGTAGCAGTGTGTATAGATAGATAGATTTATAGTGTATAGATAGAAGTCAGTGAAAAGTATCAGTTTTGGAAAGCTAGTCAGCCTATAAATAATATTACATTTAAATGAAACAATATTTTACATAGCAGAGGGGTATGAGCAGTGAAGAGTCTCAGGATATAGAGGACCTGAGTTCAAATTGTGGCTTTGATACCCCATATCTATGTACTATGAGTAATTTCTTCATTTGTAAAATGAAGGGTTTGGCTACTGGGGTAGAGAACCTGTGGCCTTCAGGTCACATGTGACCCTCTACGTCCTCAGGTGCAGCCCTTTGACTGAATCTAAACTTCAGAGAACAAATCCCCTTAATAAAGAGATTTGTTCTGTGAAGTTTGGATTCAGTCAAAGGACCAAACCTGAGGACTTAGAGGGCACATGTGGCTTTGAGGCCGAAAGTTCCCCACCCCTGGTTTGAAGTATTTGACCTCTGAATCTCTTCCAGATACAGATTTATGTTCCTTTACGGGCAGGGACTGTGTTTTTGCCCTTTTTTGTATCCCTAGGGTTTAGTACAGTGCCTTTCACATAGTAGGAGCTTAATAAATGTTTGCAGACTATCATCCTTGAAACCTAAAGAATCCAGACTCACCTATCCATCTCTCTTTGCAAGATCTATCCCTAGCTCCCTTTCCATTGGGGGAGAATTTGTGTGTAACTTGATCAGACCTGAGGCTGCCATTGGGAATTCTTGTGAAAAAAATGCACTTCTTCTCTTACTTTTTCTGATTTATCTGGGCAAGAATTTTATTTTTATGGAAGATGTTACACAGGCAATCTAGGAAATAGAATTTCTCTGAATTACCAGTATAAAGTCAACAGCAAGCTGTTTCTCCTTTACATCTCATCCCTTAATTCTTCAGCTGTCTCATTTCTGAGTTGCCTGTTTCCAGGACGGTGGTAGGGAGAGGAAACCTTCAGCTGACTCAGCTTTGACTTCTTCTGTTTGTGGCCTCAACCCTTCTGGATAGTGGTATGAGCCGATGTATGCCCGGGACTTGAAAGATGAATGATTAAATGTGGTTGAAAAACATGGCAGAATATCAGCTGTTAGGTGCTGACAATTTTACTGTCTTATGACATATCTAACTAATTGCAAGCAGTACTCTCTCAATTGATTTGGGAGAGCTTGGGATTTATTTCTTGTAGAAAAGACTTGAATGTTGCATCAACTGGAAATAGAAAGGAGAAACCAAAATGCTTCATTGTAGACATGTGGAAAAGCTTTTACTTAGTTGGTAAGAGTACTCTCTTCACAACAGCTATTTAAACCAAAGCTATTTTTACTAGAATAAGACAGTTTAATTGCATCCCCAGAAATTTTCTGTGTATTTTTTTTTTTTTTGGCTTTGCTACCATATCTGAACAGTGAAAAAATGTCAAGGTGTCCACATAATTCCAATGAAAAAGTCAGTTACAAGTGATACATTTATAAAGTATTTCCTTAGCCCTGTAGCCACCAAAAAGTCAGAGAAGAAAAGAGCATGTGTTTTAAAAGTCTGCTGAAAGCTTGAAGCACATAAAAATATTGATGGACAGAGCATGGAAGAAAACTATTTTGCCAATTTTGGCCACTTCTGTAACACAAAGCCATCCATTTAGTATTTCCTCATCCATGGCAGGCAGGTTTAAATGGTTAAATCTGCCCGAAAAGCTGTAGAAAATTAAAATTTAAAGATTTCAAATGGAGACTTTTTGATGTGGTCTGTTGTTACTCTGTCTGATTTCCTATGATAAATATGGGACTTGTCTTTTGAATGGAGAGAAAACAGTTGGGTGTGGATAGCCTTACTGGCTTTGAACAGATACTTCTGTTTTTATTGTTGGATTTTGCTTTGAACATCAGGAAATAAGTTTCTTCAACCCTAAAATGAGGGGGTTGGACTAGATGACCTCTAAGGTCCCTTCCAGCTTGAAATCTCTAGTGTTCTGAAATCTGACTTTGTGAGCATGACATTGGGTAGTTCCGTCAGATTGATGACTGAAATGTGAAGATGATGTGATCTTTGTTAACTCAAAAGGAGGAAGGGTGAGACCTTGAAAGGGGAATTGATATTTGTTTGTATTAATATTTCCAGCTCTGTGTTCTTTTTAAAGAAACAGTTGGCATTTTACTTAGAATAAAATTTCTATGTCACCTGAAGAAAAAAAGGGTCCTGGGGAAAATATCTTTAGGGAAACACTTTGTTCATTGTGCCTAGCTCTTATTTATATCTGGTATCAATTTACTTTAATAGTTTATGATTCTTAGATGCCTTAAGAGGTAATCAGAGATTTGAAATTTTTGTTTGAAAAATAAGACTTGTTTGCTTGACCTTTGTTCTGAAGTCTGTTTTTCATATTATGTGAACTGGTGATTTCATTCCTGGAGACAGTGGTTCTGAAAGTGATAACAAGGTAGCGGGGGTACTTATTGGTCAGTGCTTTCTTGTAGGATCCAGATTTCCCATGTGTCTTGTTTACAAGTCTTGGAATGTTACCTTCCCCAACAGCATGAAATTAATCATCATCTTAAGGGCAGTGGGAATGTGGCACACACAGAGCAGTAGAGGGAGAATGTAACTTGTGAGCAAATTGCAACAATCCTATGCTGTCAGTCAGCAAGCATTTATTAAGCTCTTCCTATGTGCTAAACCTTGTACTAAGTGCTAGGAATATGAAGAACGGTAAAGACATCTTCCCCTGCCCTAACGGAGGAGACGACACACAAAAACTGTGCACATATACAATTTATGTGGTGAAAATGGGAAGGCATCTCTAAGGACAGGCATCAGAGGCATTGTTTAACACATGCCATGTGAGAAAAGAATGACCTCCAAAGAAGATGGGCCAGTCAGGGAGTGAGAGTGAAGGACAGTGGTGGACACTTCATACACACCACTGATGTCCACTAATGTCAGGGGAATTCAGGGAAGCCCCTCTTTGAAGGGCAGACATCATAGATGAGCCCACAGAGAGACCATGGATAGTAAATAAACTCATTAAAGCTTACAATTTAGAAGGCAGAAAGATAATTTCTAGTAGTCCTGACAAATTCAGATGTGTTACATAAGAAAAATAAAACCTTTATTTACTTTTGCAAGATACATGTGAAAACTTGAGCTTTTAAAGGAATGTATTCATTTTGGGTTAGAGATAGAACCATACATAGGAATAAAAGTCCAGATTAAAGGTCAAAGCACAGTTCCCCCTCATATGGATTTAACAACAAGATAATTTAGGTCTTAGAACAATACTTTAAATTTCTGTACATTGTATTTCTTTGGAGTGTTTTAAAAAAAGTTTTAGAAGAAAATTAGCATTTTTCCATAAAAAAATGAGAAAATAGATGAATTTAAAATGTTTAATTTCTAAGTTTTAAAATATCAAATATGGTTCTTCTAACTTTTTGGCACTATAAAGTATTCCTTTGTGGGAACATATGTTACCCAGAATTATCTTGTATTCATTTTTTGAAGAACGTCTTTTTATTTTTAATTTTAATTTTTTAAATTTTTTTTTCCAAATGCTTTATTAACTTCTGGTTTACATCATTCATTTTCGCCAGATTTTGAGTTACAAATTTTTTCCCCGTTTTTCCCCTACCCACCAACCCAAAATAGTGGTCCCACGGGATATCACCTCCTCCAATCTGCTTTCTCCCATATCTTCTCCCATACCCCCATCAACTTTCCAGTAGGGCATGGTGGATCTCTATGCCCCAATGCCTGTATATCTTATTTCCCAATTACATGTAAAGTAGTATTAATAACTGTATTTATATATTTTTAAACATTTGATTTTAAAACTTTGAATTCCAGATTCATTCCCTTCCTCCCTTGATACCTACTCTTCCAGGGAAGATAAGCAATTCAGTATAGGTTGTACATTTGTAGCTATGTAAAACATTACCATAGTAGATATATTGTAAAAGACTGACTATATTTCCCTCCTATCCCACCTCCCACTTGTCCTATTCTCTACTTTGATCCTGTCCCTTTTCAAAAGTGGGTGCTTCCAACTTCCCTCCCCCCCAGCCTGCCCTCCCTTCCACCAAACCCCCTCTCATCCTCTTCCCCCTTACTCTCTTGTAGGGTGAGATACCCTATTTAGTGTGTATGTCGTTACCTCGCTGAGCCAAATTCAATGAGAATAAGGTTTTGCCTTTTTGCTTTCCTGTTCTTCCCCTCCATTGTAACCATTTTCCTTTGCCTCCTCTTTATGAGATAGTTTACCCATTCTGTCTCTCCCCGTCTCCTCCCATTATATTCCTCTCTCATTTCACCTTTTAAGTATCATCCCTTCCTATTAAATTGGTCCTGTGCCCTCTATCTATGTATACCTGTAAACATACATACACATATTAACATATATATTCATATGCCCATATACCCTCCTATATAGACACACAAACACACACACACATACACACACACACATATATATATATATATATATATATATATATATATATATATATATATATATATATATATATTTCTGTTCCCTTCAACTATTTCCATACTGAGAAAAGTTTCATCAGTTACAATTATCATTTTTCCATGTAGGAATGTAAATAGTTCTACTTTGATAAGTTCCTTATGATTTCTTTTCCCTGTTTTCCTTCTCATGCTTCTCTTGCTTCTTGTATCTGAATGTCAGGTTTTCTATTCAGCTCTGGTTTTTTCATCAAGAATGCTTGAAAGTCCTCTTCCACTGAATGACCATATTTTCCCCTGAAACATGATACTCAGTTTCGCTGGGTAGGTGATTCTTGGTTTTAATCCCAGCTCCTTTACCCTCCGGAGTATCATATTCCAAGCCCTTCGATCCCTCAGTGTAGAAGTTGCCAGATCCTGAGTTATCCTGATTGTTTTTCCATAGTATTCAAATTGTTTCTTCCTGGCTGCTTATAATATTCTCTCCTTGATCTGGGAATTTCAGAATCTGGCTATAATATTTCTAGGAATTTTGCAGGGGGGATCTTTTTCAGGAGGTGATCAGTGGATTCTTTCAACCTCTATTTTGCCCTCTGGTTCTAAAACACCAAAGAAGTTTTCCTTGAGAATTTCTTGGAGAATGATTTCTAGGTTCTTTCTTTGATCATGGCTTTCAGGTAGTCCAATAATTTTTAAATTATCTCTCCTGGATCTATTTTCCAAGTCAGTGGTTTTTCCCATGAGATATTTCACCTTGCCTTCTATTCTTTCATTTGTTTGGATCTGTTTAACAGCATCTTGATTTCTCATAAAGTCACTACTTCCATTTGCTCCAGTCTAATTCTGAAGGAATGATTCTCTTCAGTGAGCTTTTGAGATTCGTTTTTCATCTGGCAAATTTGGCTTTTTAAGGCATTTCTTTCTTCATTGCCTTTTTGAGCCTCTTTTGCCATTTGAGTTAGTCTGTTTTTTCCTCATTCAGGCTGTTGACTCTCATTTCATAATTTTCTTGCATCATTCTCATTTCTCTTCCCAGTTTTTCCTCTACTTCCGTTATTTGCTTCTTAAGGTCCTCTATGGCCTGTAAGCAGCTCGTATTTTTCTTTTTTTTGCTTTTGGAGGGCAATTGGGGTTAAGTAACTTGCCCAAGGTTACATGGCTAGTTTTTTTGTGTGGGTGTTAAGTGTCTGAGGCCAGAACCGAACTTGGGTCCTCCTGACTCTGGGGCTGTGCTTTACTCACTGTGCTACCTAGCCTCCCCTGCTTGTATTTTTCTTGGAAGCTTTTGGTGCAGGAGTTCTGACTTCATTGTCTTCCTCTTGTTCCATGCTTTGATCCTTTTTGTCCCTAAAATAGGAGTCTAATGTTGGATTGCTTTGCTTGGTTTGCTTCCTTTGCCTGCTCATTTTGCCACTCAATGACTTGACTTTTGGGCTTTTTGTCACAGTAAGACTCTGCTACCAGACAGGGGAGCTTCGTACCAAACAGGGTTGATATTAGTTGGATGCCCTCTTTGAAGCTTTCACATGCTCTGGCAAGCTGGTCACACTCCCTAGTACCTTCACCCTAGATCCACCCTAGATCACATCCAGATCCAAGCAGGTTAAACTATGAGTGATTGTCCCTCAGACTGGTCGCTTGGTCCCCCTACACTCTGCAAGCCAGGTGCTGAAGCTGCCACATGGGGGCGGCTGCATGACCGCAGCTCCTCAGTGACTTCTCAACCCGGGGAAGAGGCCAACCCCCTCCCAACTACTGGATCACAAAGTCCACACTGCACTGACCTCTCACTTTGTCCTTCACATCTATGTGTTGATAATTTTGGAAACAGCCACAGCTGCTGGTGGTCTGGAGTCCCTTTATACAGTGGTTGGTTAGGCCTGCCCTGGGGCTAAAACCTCATGATGGGGTGGATTCTGCTCCCAGAGTGCAGCGCTGGCCCATTCCTGCTGGCCTGCCGGGCTGTCCTCAGCAGGAGTTTAGCTTCTTTGTGTCATTCTTCATTGTGCCCCTTGAAGAACTTCTTAGCTTGAAGTCATATAAGTAATAAATACTTCTCAACTCTTTTGAGTGGGATTGTGGGATAAGGGAAAGCATGCTGGTCTTGGTGCTAGGAAAACTAAAACTACAAGTCCTGTCTCCAATACATGCTGTTCATGTGATCCTAGACACTTTATTTACCCCCTCCTTGATCCAGGCAGTTCTCTCGAGACTTCAGTTGCAGAGAAGGTACAGACCGGCATTGGTAGGAGGGCGTCTCTTCATCTGGGAATTCTCTTTCTCAATTAAATATCAAGACCAGGCCCTATTCCTGTTAAGTCTTTTAAAAAAATATTTTAAAACAGTTTTGTTTGTATATTTATTACCTTTTGTTTTTATATTAAAATCATTTCTTCTCTTCCATAGACACTTCTTTAACCTTTCCTTTAAGAAAGAAAAACAGATAAGCAGAACCAACTAGCACAGTGGCCGCCTCTAACAATCTATGTGCCATTAAGTACCTCTATTGAGGGGAGGGAGATATGTTGGATTATGTTTTCTGAGGCCGGTATTGATCATTAGAGTTATTCAGTTAGGCTCCTCTATTGTTAATGTATGGTTAATGGAATGCAAAGATCTTTCCCATCCATTAATAGGCCCATGTGATGTACACATGAGTTTGAGTCACATGAAGCCTGTGGTGGGAGGAACTTGCTGAATGGGTGGAGCAGGAAGAGGCAGAGCCAGAGCAGAGATGAGAGGAAGTTGGTCAGAGCAGTTAGAGCTGAGGGAGAGAAAGGCAGTGAGCTGACTTCTTTGTTGTTGTTTTGACTGTCTAGTTGTGATTTGGCTTTCTAGTGTTTGAATAAATGTTTTGGTTCTGTCTTACATGTGGAGAGTCTGTTATCGTTTGTGATTCAGCGTTACACCAGCATATTCATAGTCACCACAGGCACTATGAATATCATGTTGGTGCTACAGCTCCATGTAAGTTTTCGTTTTGTTTACCTGTATTTCTCTACCCAGGATTCAGAAGGGGAGATAGGTACTAGGGTAGTGGGGTAGGAGTGGGAATGGAGTAGAATAAATTCCTCAGTGTTCTTTAGTAAAAAAAAAAAAAAGTGATTTTGAATAGAGCCATTTAAAAAAAAATAGGACAGTTAACCTACTGACTTGAGTCACTTCCCTTATTCTATTAGGTGATTTTTATCTTAAAGCCTTCTTTCATGAGAACTGGTGTCTGCCATCTTATCCACTGAACTTCTGATGTTGTGGTTCTCTGACAAGTGGTCCCTTTAAAATTATAAGGAAGGTATAAGCACAGAATCTCACAAGGTATCCTAGAGATTTTTCAGATGGGGGAAACTAAGCCTTTGGAACATAAATGACTTACCCAAGGTCACATAGGAGTTAAGTGGTAGACTCTGACTTGAACCCAGGTCTGCTGCCTCCAGAACCAATATCTTTCCAAAACACCAGGCTAAGCTTTTAATTGAGAGGGGAAAAACAACAACTTTTCTGTTTGCTCTGCATTTCCTAGATTGTTTCTATTGATTTGGAGGATTTTGAGTGAAAATTTACAGTATACACTTCCCCCACAGCATTGATGTTTATCTCTGAGTCATTCATAATCCCTTTGAATCACTGGCTGGCAGTGATGGACCTTCTACAGCCTGCAGTAATGATGAAATGAGAGAGGCCTATCTTTGGTCCCTATCTGGGCTCTGGGAATTTCTTTCCATTGAAAATTTCTTGAAGGCAGACCACCTTTGGTCACTTGAAAGAAGTTTAGATATAGAAGGTCTTGGTCCTGCTGTCAAAAAAACATTTAAAAGAAATATACACACATATTTAAAAGGAATATATATTACATCTTACATATTTTAAAAAGAATACATATGTACAAATAATATATTTAAAAGGAATATCAAGTTGTACATAATAGATGTGCATCATATGCAATCATCTTTTTTATTATACTATGTTAAAGAAATGCATGTTTTATTCCATAAATTAAAAATTTTAAAAACTATGATCCAAGGCCCATAATGAAAAGGGAAAATTTAAAAGCACATAGAATTTGAGAGGCTGAGTACATACAGACCCTCCTACACAAGATTAAACCTGCCTGCCCCAGCTTGTTTTGTCTTTTGTCCATTCTAAAGCCATTACTTCTCAAGACATCATTTAGGCTCTGTACCCCTAGGGCATGGATTTTGTCTTTGTATGTTCAGCCCAATGCCAAGCCTTCTGTCAGTGTTCAGTAAATAACACCACTGTTATATTATATCCCAAGCATTTAGGAAGCTTGCAATCCTTTCTCTGTTAGCCTTCAATATCCCTAGATGGTTATCTCCTTTTTTCTTTTTCTTCTTTTCTTTTCCTTTTTTTTTTTGGGGGGGGGGCACCCATAGCTCACTGTTAATTAGTGATTGTAGTGGCCCTCAGCTTTAACTTGATATGTTTTTGAAAAGTATCGTATTGTTAAATCCAAAAGGATTAGAGTTTATCAAGTGATTTTTGTGAAACCTTAAAATTTAACTTAAGTTGTTGGTGTTTAGGCCTCTAACTTGATAACTTGGACTGGTTTGGGTTTATGCAGGTCTGATATGCCTAATGTTAATGAACAGCATAGGGAAGACAGACATTTAATTCAAGAAATATTTATTAAGTGTCTACTTTGGGTGAGGTATGGTGTTTTTTGAGGAATAAATCAGTGAATTGCACAGTCCTAGGGATCTGGGAACAAAATGGGTTCCAAGATATGTAATATGGCCACATCAAAACCTTCCTGTTTACAGTAGCTTCTCACTCTCCTCCAATCTGTCTTTGACACTGCTGCCAAATTAATCTTTCATATGCATGTAATCTTTCATATCATGCTACTGAAAAAGTCAAGAATGTTTAATGATTCTCCAAGCAAAAAAAAATCCTTCATCTGACACTGAAAGCCCCCTCTGCTAGAACACCAATTTGCCTTTTTAGTCTTATCACTTAACTATTCATCCCCTAAGGAGTGAAGCTTATTGCACCATATAGCCAAATTGTACTGTTTATCCTTCAAACATATTCTGAACTTTCCCACCTTCTTGGAAAGTAATCTCTCAATCACAGGATTTTATATGTATCTTCTTCATCTGAGTAGCTGCCTTATAAATCTTCCTAAAGTGTATGCTCTTTGAGGGCAGAGCCTGTGCTTTATTTTTTATTTTTATTTTTTTTAAGCAATCGGGGTTAAGTAACTTCCTCAAAGTTACATGGCCAGTTATTTCTGGGTGTGGTGCTGAGTGTCTGAGCCTGGGATTCAATTTCCAGGTCATCCCAACACTGGAGCCTGTGCTCTTACTCGCTGAGCCACCTGGCCGCCCCTAAGCAATTGGAGTTAAGTAACTTGCTCAAGGTTACACAGCCAGGTGTTTCTGGGTGGGTGCTAAGTGTCTGAGCCCGGGATTCGATTTCCAGGTCATACTTACACTGGAGCCAGTGCTCTTACTCGCTGTGCTACCTGGCCCCCCCAAGCCTGTGCTTTATTTACAACTGCGTGTCCATCTCTCCTTTGCAAAGTTCACTGCAAAGGGGATACATAAATAAAAGTTGGTCAGAATAAATGAATGTATAAGCTCCATGGAGATTTTACAATAGCCCCTGTCTCTTAGAAGTCTAGGCTCCATTTAAGTGAATCCATTCCCATCTTTAGTCCAAGTTGCTCATAAATCAACCCCAGCATGCTCTCATGTGAGTCCCCATGATGATAGAGACTCAGGTGAAAGGATGACTGAAACTATTAGTGCTTTCACAAGAGAAATGCACCCCAAATCAGCAGGCGGTTGATTTCATCTTTTTAGGCAGATGAGTTTTATCCTATCACAGAAATCCTCTGTGAAGTGAAATATTTGATCCCGCCAACTCATCATTCTAATCTCCTTAGTAAAATTGAGCAACCCTGTCATAACACATCTTCCTCTTTTAAAGAGGCAGTTTAGTGTAATGAAAAGAACACTGGAATTAAGAGACACAAGACCTAGCCTCAGAATCCACCTCTGCATTTTAATACTGCTGTGGAATGGAGGGAGACATGAGACTCTGGAAAAGGAGGTCTAGGGGAGGATTACCGAAGGCAAAGTTCAGTCACTTCATGCCTTACCATTGTATCATTATGTTATAATTTTATATGTGTATCTTATATGAATTTTACCATAACTGTGGTGTAAGTGGGCCCAGGTTACAATGCAAAAAATTGAGGCTCGGAGAGTCCTACTAGTTTTGCCCATTGTGTCACATAGATCCCACATCTGATTCCCCTGAACCACAGTGTTATGGAGAGTTGGCTTAGTTGTGATGAGATAGAAGGTTGGACAGCTCTGTGATGCACACTCAACTGCCAAGCTACTACTGCCTTCTAATATTCTTTTCAGCTTGGATAATTGAGTTTTATTGAAGTGTTGGGGTGGTATTGGGGGGTGGTTAATGGAGCAGGGACCAGAAACATTTTGTTTGTTTATAGTTCTATGTCATATGTAAAGTTAGGAGGCTGGGCTAGATGGAGTATGGCAGATTTTTACTGGTCTACAAAACTTTTATTACAAGTCTTTACTTCTTAAAATCCATAAAGTTTAAAAAGAGATGACTCCTGCTCCTGCTTCCTTCTCCTCCTGCCCTCTTGGAGCTAGCGAGAGCTACAAGCTGAATCAGTGAAGAAGGATAGAAAAGTGAAACAATCTCAAGTGATGAATTTAGCTGTCTTATCAGTCTATCTTGGGTTGGGAAATGACCATTACAATACCTGAAATTAAAATTTTCATAGTGCCGGACATTTCTCTCCTTTGACCCTCACCACAATCTGTGACATCAGTGCTGTTATATTATAAACTCAAGCTCAGAGAAATCCTTTGACTAGAGTCACATCACTAAGAAGTGACACAGGACCACTCTGCTTGACAAGAGCCAATTGTTAAATTTTCAGTGTGAACATTTGTACCTTAAAAATCAGCAGGTGCTACAAATCAGAGTTTCACTTATTGTTTAGACTTAAGAAAGCAGTGAAGTGTTAATAATACCTATTAAATTTAAAAGTGTGCCCTACATTTATTTATTCATTCATCCATCCATCCATTTATTTTTGTAGAGCTGGCTATTAAACATTCAGTAGCCACCAGCACACCCCTGGATTCAAACTGTTGCACTCAAAAACCTCTCTTCTAGCCCTAGAATTCTGTGACAGTGACCCATACCCCCCAAACATATAAAAGATTGTACTTTTGCCTTTCATTTTGAGAGTTAAATACTCTTGTTAGAAGTGTCTAAGAACATTCAGGCTCCTGAGAGAAATATCCTTGATTGCCAGGGTTGGCCTATATTTCAGATTTAATTTATTTTACAAAGAGAAGAACATAACACCTCCTTGGTCTCTGGAGAAGGGGTAGAAGGGAAGAAAGGAAGGAGTAGTTGGTAGAAGAAACTCATCCTCAGGCTAAGACTAAGAATGATAATAGCTAGTTGTGATTTTTGAAGAATTTTGTTTTTATGTTGAAGTTTAAGAAGTGAGGAGGGAAAGATCTGGAGAAAGTAGTTTTATGCACAGATAAATCTGATGTTAATGAATGTCTCTGTCTTGTGGTGTAAGACACCATGCATATTAGAAATCTTTTGCAACTTAAAAAGAATTGGAACTAGCCAGAGGCTTGTCAAGAAAGATCATAATCTTGGCTGCACAGTGAGTTTCTTATTCCCCATTACATCTGTCTGTCTCTGTGTCAGATTTAGTCTCTGTCTGTCTACCCTCCCTGCTTCTCCTTTTCCTTCTCTCCTGTTCTCTCTCTTCTCTTCTTTCTCCCTTTCCCTCTCCTTTCTCTTCCCTTCTTTTCTCTCCTCTCAAGACATGTATGAATAGAGCTGGTAACAGCTAGTTCATCAGAGTAGTTAGAATTTCACCAGTTATGGTGGCAATCCATTAAGCCAGCCATGCTTATTATTGCAACTGGATACTTACGTAATGTCAGCAAGTCAAATAGACTGGAGGATCCGTATTTATGCAGTATGACTTGGAGCTGGAGTCCTAGACCCTCCAGTATGAGCTCATTTTTCCTCTGCATAGGTTTTCCATTTAACCCTTTCCACTTGGGAGGGAATAGAATATATGGAGAAGGGGAAAAATGTGACTGTTTTGGTCCCAAAAAAACCAAACCAAAACAAAACCCAGGCTCCAATCTCACCTCCCAGCTCTGCCATTCACTGATTGTGGGAGTGTATAATTTATTAACCTTTCAGAGTCTCAGTTTGATCATCTGTAAAGTGCTGATAGAAATGCTTGCATTACCTGCTTTGGGGAATAGTTGGTGAGGATCAAATGAAATTCTCATATTTTGCAATGCTTCTTAACCTGGGGCCCATGAATTTAAAAATCAAATAACTAAATTTCCATATAATTTGTTTTCTTTATAACCCTGTGTATTTTTATGCATTTAAAGACATGATTCACAGAAGGTATCCATTGACTTTCCAAGACTGCCAGAGGGGTCCTTGATAACAGGAAAAATTAAGAATCGTTCCCTGATGACTCTCAGCTTTTCTTCAAAGGTATTCATCCCTTTCTCAACAGAAAGTTACTATCTGTGACTTTGGACTAGTTACAACCTCTCTGGCCCTCATTTCTCCATCTGTAAAATGAAGGTTTTGGTCTTGATGGCCTCCAGAATCCCTTCTAGCTCTCCATTTTTGAAACTATGAACCCAGAGAGTGGAATGGAAAGGGCTATTTTTAAACCATGGATTCTGTAAAGGATGAAATATATCACATCCCCATTCTCCGCATTCCCACCCCCAATCATGATTGTGAGATGGAGAACTACAGGTTTTTAATGTCAGATGTTTATTTAAAAAAGGTTAAATTGAATGATATGTCAGTGATAGTGATATTAATAAAACATAAAAGACATCAATAAACCATTTTTTGAAAGAATGAGTTCAGACCTCAACTTTGCTTTTACTCTCCTCTCCCTACCATATTCCCTTCATGATGGTCTTCTGACTTTGGCTGAGTTTTTCAGCTCTTAAGAATTTCCTCCAATTTCTTGTCCCCCCCTGTAGATTGCATGTGGTTAAGATTTATACAGTTTGTATAGCATTTGATACAAATCCTTTGATGCAATCACACCTTCCTCTAAGAGGCTTATTGCAGAATGGATAGTAATCCATTGTGATCACCCAGATTTCTGGAAGTCCTTGTGATAGGTTGTAATAAGAATGTAAATTTTGAAGATCTTCCCTGCTCCTAGGCTAATGTGCACCTGAAGCCTGGGGTGGGAGGCTTGTTTTTCAGTAGATACTTCTTGATTGGCCAGTGAGTCAATAAGGTTGTTACATTCTCTGAGCCAGGAGAAGGCTATATAAGGCCCTGATGTGTAGCTTTGTTTTGGGACTCACTTTGAGAAGTGTTCTGTGATTTGATCTGAATTCTGGGAAGCCGTTGTTGAGAGTCCCCCGGCTTTGAAAAACCCAGATTGTGGAAACCCAGATGTTGACTGGGTATGGATGTAATGGTTGGACAGTTTGGAAATATGTCTACTTGATGTTTCTGTCTTGATAATTATGCCTGTATACTTTGAGGTTCAGGGTGCCGACCTTTTCTCCTGAACAAGGTAAACGATATATGTCTGACTGATTAAAGTAAGCTTGTTAACCCATTTTGAGTTGCTTTCCTTTAACAAAGCAGATCCAAGAACCTGTGGTAGCTGCAAACCCTGAGGACGCTTGGGGTGCTTGCTGCTACATAGGTAGAATGGGTCTTGGGGAAGAATGCACATTTCTGATGATATACTTTTTCAAAAGGACACCAGCTAGGTGTTTCAAGTAGAATTCTAGAAAACAGACTCAGAATCAACCTTGTAGTACTCGGGCAGTCTATGTACAAGAACAAGTTAAAGTGAACAGTGGGATTTAATTTTTCCCAAGTCTGTGCAGTTCTTTTCTTGCTCATGGGTTTGTGAGTGCCTGGCACAGAGTAAATGCTTAATAAATGCTCAATGACCGACTGTCTATGATAGGGTGAATTTTCTGGTGGCATCATGGGTGCTATGAAGTTTGGGGAGTCCCTTTAGAATGAAAATCCTGGTGAAGTCACTTTTGTTTAGAGGGTAGACCAGGGCCTGAATTCTGGAGTCCATCGAAGACTACTTTTTGCTTAAATTTTGAAAAATTGCTTTGATATAGATGAAATGTACAGATAAAAAGTAATCATTATATGGAAGTTGGTTCTAAATTGCCCAAGTATTCATTTATGACCTCTTAATTGAATTAAGTATTAGTAACTAATAATATGACCTTCCTTTTGTTTAGAATAACAATAGCTAACATTTATAGAAGACATTACAAATGTGAATTTCATTTGAGCTTTGTAACAACTCTGAAATGGGTAATACAGGTACTGTTACATTTTATAGAGAGGAACTTGGGCTCAAAGAGGTAAGTGATTCACCCAGGGTCACACATCTAGCTAGTATAACAAGTAGCATTTGAATCCAGGGTTCTTCCTGTTCCAGATCCATTGTTCTCTGCACTCTGTTACAAGCCTCTTTCTGACCCTTAGGGATTTTCAGGATACATGACTTTTATTTTTGGTTTTCATGTGGAGTATTTGTTTGCATAGATCTGCACTTCAGTGGGCATATTTATTTTTATGGCATCGATAAACACAAATTTATGGTTAAAATATAACTTGGGAAGGGGACAAGCATTTATTAGGCACCTCCTGTGTACTAGGAACTGTTCCAAGCACTTTACAAATATTATCTTATTTGATCCTCAAAAACAACCCTGTGTGGTTGGTCCTGTTATGAGTCCCAGTTTACACATGGAAACTGAAGCTGTCAGTGTCTGAGGTATGATTTGAACTCAGATCTTTCTGATTCTAAACTATTGTCTGTAGTACAGGATTCTGTGCCATTCACTAGAGACCCTTCTTCAATATATCAGTAAGTGGTGATCTGTTAACATTCTTTGAAGGTTGAATTGTTCAGTTAGCAAATAGCCCTTGTACTTGAACAGCAGTATCTAAAAGACCTTTGTTTTTTGCTTTATCACATATTTTTAAGACATTATGAAGCATAATGTCTTCTGCTTTTTCATTTTCTTAAATTACATGTTGACATGTATGGTAGTTACACATTTATTTGACATTCAATGAAATAATACTTAGGATTTTCATTGTTGTATTTTAAACATTTTACTGTTTTTCTATTCTTCCAGGAGTTCTTCTTAGCTTAGTTAATGACTTCTCAATTAATTAGATGGAGAAGAAAATCTCTTTTTGTATAACTAGTGTGTGGTTTTGAAATGACAGTCCTTAGGCTATAGCAGTCAGAGGAAAACTTAAGGAAAAGACCTGCATTTTAAAAAGAAATTAAAACAAAGAGAACTAGGAGAGGAACACACCCCCTAATTAATAGTACCCATGTGCCCAGCCATCATTGGCTACCTGTAAGAGGGGGGAAAAATCCACTGCTTTAAGGGTACTCACGTGCAGTTAATCCATACCTAAGTTTCAGAGTAGTATATTACCGACCCTTAAAATCGGACCAGCTAGCTTTATTTTGTAGATAATTTAATGTTGGTATTCAACCTCTCTGCTCCTTTCTGCTCTCATTAAGAGGTTTTAACAATATCCATATATGGAATATATTATGTCAGTATATATTAGACATGTATTACTCATTACGTTTATGTTGCATATTATATATGTGATACATTTATAGACACATCTCTTCTCTCTCTCTCTCTCTCTTTGTAAAGAACCTAGAAAAGTAAATGTTAAACCACTCCCAAGAAAACCCCAAAAAAGGGGGCACAAAAAGTTGGACATGACTGAAACAACTGAACAACAATACTTTATGGGGTGGCTAGGTGGAACAGTGAATAGAGCACTGGCCCTGAAATCAGGAGGACCTGAGTTTAAATCTGGCCTCAGACACTTGACACACTTACTAGCTGTGTGACTTTGGGCAAGTCACTTAACCCCAATTGCCCTCCAAAAAGCAAAAAAGAAAAAAAAAACCCCAATACTTTATTATGGAGAATCTTGGCAGTTTTTTCATAGATGTAGAGCTGGAGGGAATTGTAGAGGTCATCTAATCCTAATCCCTTGTGTTTATTTATTTTTAAGGCATTGATAAACACAAATTCATGGTCAAAATATAAGTTGGGAAGGCAACAAGCATTTATTAAAGTTCTTATCAAATTGAACCAAAATCTGCTCTTTGTAATTTCCACCCATTAATTTTGACTCTTCTGTCAGGAGTGAGACAGAATAAAATAAGTTCTTTTTCTCATAGCTAGGGATATTCGAAGTGAGTTATCATGTCATTAGGCTGAGTCCCTAACTCATTCTTCATAGAGCATGGTATATAGACCCTTCATCTTCTTGTTTGCCCTCCACATGGCTCATTGTCAATAATATTCTTTAAAAAGTATGACCTCCAGAACCTGGATTAAGTGTTCTGTGTGTTCCCACCAGTGTAGACTACAGTTCGACTATGACCTCCCTTCACCTGAGCACTTTATTGAGATCCTGTAATTCTATGAGAGTAACATAGCTAAGGTTTTAGTGGTCTACATTGAGCTTATAGTCAGCTAAATTCCCCATGAATTTTCCCCATGACTTCTGTTTGATCCAGGTCTCTCCCCTATCTTGTACTTCTCCATTTGATGCTTTTTTGACCTCCATATAAAACTTTTGTCTTTTATCTCTGTTAAATTTCATCTTCTTTGTTTGGACTCACCTTCTTGCCTATAGAGGCTCTTTTGAATCTCTATTTTGTTATCCAATGCATTATATGCATCTTGTAGCTTTGTGTCATCTGCCAAGGTGATATGGCTTTTTATCATTGATAAAAGTGTAGAAAAAGGTAGGGCCCATATAGAACTCTTATTTCATCCCTCTAGAGACTTTTCTTTAGGTTATTATTAGGTGGTCTATTAATTAGCGATCTTTGAAGGTTGAGTTGTTCAGTTAGAATCTATCCAGCCATACTGTTCTCCAACCCATATTTCTCCATCTTATTTACAAGAATTTCTTGAGTTTCATGCTATGACTGGGTAATTACATTCAAATCTCAAGTTTCTAGCTAAATGCTTTTTTTTTTTTTTAAACTTTAACATCTGAAATACCCTCATTTGTAGAGCACTCATATTTTCTTCAGATACTGTGACCAAGGGCTGCTTGTGAAACCACAACTTTTACCCCTGACTTAGATTTGGGAATAGCTTAGGAGTTAGCCCATAATTCTTGCCTTTGATCAGTGGATTTTTGTTGATGAACTACAAGAGCTCACAACCCTTTAAACATAAAACCCATAACTTCTAACTTATAATTCAGAATTGCAGTATGAATTCTTTAGTTAAAATCACCAGTGGGTTCAGTTGAAGGAAATTTCTCAAGAGAATTTTTTATATTTAACAAATCCAGGAATTTGCATCCTCAACCTTGCAGATTCCCTCCTAGTATCTATTACTATAAGGTCCTGTGATATCCTGCTCCACAGGGTCAGGAGATTATAGTCATGTACTCCACTGGTGAGATCATTGTGATACCCTGAGAAGTCAGGAAACCTGGAGGGAGAGTTATTCACTTGCCTCCTTTTTCAAGAAGTGAGGTAAGTTTGTGAATGAACCTTTGCTATCCTTAAGAGAGCTCAACACTTGACTAAACTTTTTTTTTTTATAAAAAATTTAGGGTATGATCTGTGTGTGTGTGTGAGAGAGAGAGAGACAGAGAGAGAGAGAGAGAGAGAGAGAGAGAGAGAGAGAGAGAGAGAGAAAGAGAGAGAGGGGAAGAACAAAAACAAGAGAGAGATAGAGATAGACTGTAAGTAGTCGACAGTAGGATAAAACACCCAATTCATCCCAATAGGCCTGGCATATTGTTCATCAAGGTTCCAGTGTTAAAGTGATTTCATCCATGTGACACATGATTGCGCTTTGAATTGAAGCAGGAGACAACAATTGAGTGCAACTGAATGCCCCAGGGAGTGGTGGCAGACGACTGAGAATGGGGGTGGCAGGGTAGGGAAAGGTTAGAGGCAGTTGTCAGGGTCCTTTCTGCCTGGTGCTTGACCTGCATTCTTTCCCTTGATCTCTTTGCACGTACCAGGTGCAGCAGTAGCAAATGCTAGGGAAGACAGAGCTCTGCTCCCTGAATTTTGGTTGGGATTGTATAAACTCTTAGAGAATGCTAGCTCCATGGGGTATGGAGAGGCTCCCAGCAGGGGACAACTCCTCTCAGACTTACTTCCCTGGGAGTCCAGGATAAATCTTTAGTTTGGTCCTCAGAACAATGTTGGGGCATGGCCACACACAGATAGCCGGCTTGGAGAAAGAATGGAGGAGATAGGGGCAGAGTGGCAAAGAGGAGGACGGGCCCAATCTAACAAGATGAAATCTAACAGAGATAAAAGCAAAGTTTAATATTTAAGTTGAAAACAGCAAATAGGCCATTCTGGGATAAAGGAAAACTGAATCAAACAAGTCACGGGAAAAATATATAGGGATTTCAATTGACCATAAAGCCAATATTAGTCAATAGAATTTTAGGCTGAATTGATACCACAGAATCTAAGTTGTCCTTTGTTCTGGAAAAGGACAAAAATGACATCACAATGTTGGAGCAAAGGTTCAGAATGTCTGTAGCTTATCAGACCGATATTGTTAAATATTAATGAATATAATTAATATATAGTATATACTAGAATGCCAAAATAGTAATAATTTATCATTATAGTATTAGTGCCCCAGGAATAACGTGAAAGCTCCCCTAATAAACGATTATCTTGTTCATCATTAAGGGTCCTTGAAATTTTGAGAAAAAAGCAGATTATCAAATTCTCTGTTTCTCTTAATCTGGTAATTCTTACAAATTCACAGGGAATATTAGAGATCAACTAATCCAAGCCCCTCGTTTGACAGATGAGATAACTAACTTCTTTGATGAATTCACACAACAAATAATAAGTAGCAGAGCCAGGATTCAAAGCAGCCTCTTGCTGACTCCAATTTCAGTGACTCTCTTCACCATAGCCCCCTGTCTGCCATAGCTTAAGAAGGTGTTAAGGGTTTTTACCTTGGAGAGATAAGATGAAATATGTAATTATTGCATTATTTCTGCCTTGAGGGAATAGATGAAGTAGAGGTAGCCACAGCCTTCTTTAGTGGATAAAGGGTAAATAAATAGATAAATGAAATTATATACAGGCCATGGAAAAGATGAAATACAGTAAATGCAAACATGTATTATGTTACTGACCACCTCCTTGTTATTTAAAAACAGATCTATACTTAGGTGACCTAGAATTTATGCATGCATCTAAAAACACCTTTTTTTCTACTAATTGAATCTTTGGAAAGGGTGATATTAGTTTACATTTATGTAGTTTTTTCCAGTTTACTAAGCATTTTACATACATTATCTCATTTGTTTCTCACAACAACTCTTTGAGGTAAGTGCTCCTATTTTCCTATATTAAAGAAGAAGAAATTAAGGCTCCAGTTAATGGATATTCAACTTCCCATGGCTTGTAAGTGTCCCAAGTGCCAAACCAAGGTCTTCCTTATTTCAGATCTAGTACCAATGATGTCATATTGACTTGTTTAGTTATTTTAGTCATGTGTCTGATTCTTCATCACCCCATTTGGAATTTTCTTGGCAAAGATATTAAAGTGGTTTTCAGTTTCCTTCTCCAGCTCATTTTACAGATAAGGAAACTGAGGCAGTTAGGTGACTTGCCCAGGATCACACAGCTACTAAGTGTCTGAGGCCAGATTTGAACTCAGGAAGATGAATCTTCTGACTTCAGGCCTGCCATGTTATCCACTGCTCTACCTAGCTGCCCACATTGACTTGACATGAGGCTAAAAAGGTAGTTTGGATCTTTATTTATTGTGGAAGATTTTTAACACTGGGTTCAGGAGGCACTGAAGATTTCTGAGTAGATGACCACAAGCAGTGCATTAAGAAGGAGGCAGCATGTTGTGATGCCCCAGTAGTCAGTATTGCCTCTGTAGTCAGAGAACTTGGGTTCAAATCCCTCAGCTACTTGCTACCTATTTGACCTTGAGTAAATTACTGAAGTTCTTGGACCTCCTTTCCTTGTTTATAAAATGAGGAGATTGGACTAGATAACTTTTAAAGACTCCTTTAGCTCTAATTCTATGATCCTGACCATAAAGTTTAGTAGCTGGATAGCCAGAAGAATGAAATGGATTAGAACCACTAAGCTTGCTGCACAGGGATGTTTAAGTTCATTTAGCCTAGAATAACTGGGGATAACACAGAATGGTGGAATTTTGGAGAAGGGAGAAGCAAGGAGGTAATACTAATAAATGTGGTGAAGAAGAATGCTGTTTGTGTGGGGGGGTCATTTTTTTTTGAGTCTTGAAAGTTTTTTGGCATGTTACCTTCAACTATTATTCATTAAAGAAACCAATTATATCATGTGCATTAACCAGTGTTCACAATACTTTGGTGGGGTAAATAGTAGTACTATTGTAGTTATTTTCTGCATACAAAGGTATATATGAGGTACAAAGACTGTGTGACTTTGAATCCAGTTTATTGGTCACCCTAAAATAATAAACCTGTTTTGACAAGTAACAAACGAGACCACATGGGTGTAGATTGCCATGTTTTGATGAACAAAATGACTTTTCCCCGGTGAAACATTTCCACAAAATTTGTTCTTTCCCAAAGAAGAAGGCCCCATATGTGCAAAAAATATGCGCTAAGTAAAAAGCTGGAAACAAAGTAGGAGCCCCACTGATTAGGGAATGGCTGAACTAACTGTGATACATGACTATAAGGGGTTATTATTGAACTGTAGGAAATAATGGAAGGATGGATTCAGAAGACCTGGGGAGGCTTAAATGAACTGATGCAGATCAGGGGGAGTAGAACAGGGTGCATGGTGGCCACAGTAATGTAAAGGAAAAAAAATATTATCAGTAGTGACCTCAGACACTTCGTGGTAGAACATGTCTCCCTCCTCTTAACAGAGAAGTGATGGATCTCTCAATCAGCTGCTAATTTCATCCCCAATCACATCCCACCTAATTTATTACAACAGCTTCCTAATGTCCCTTCCTCCAGTCTTTCTTTACTCCAGACCATCCTCCACATTGCTGCCAAAAAATGATCTGACCATCTCACTCCCTAATTCAGTAAATTCTAGTGGCTTCCTATTGATGCTAGGATAAAATATAAATTCTTCTGTTTAGCTTTTAAAACCCAAACAGCCTGGTCCCAGACTATCTTTCCTTCCTCACTGCATGTTACTCTCCCACACACTATACTTCAGCCAAATTGGCCTTCTCTGTGTTCCCTTTGCACACCACTGCATCTCCTATTTCCTTGCCTTTATACTGGCTGACACCCCATCCCCTCCCCCACCCAGGCCTGGTAAGCACTCCCTATTTAACTCCTTCCTTACAGAATCTCTCTCTTCAAGGTACTGCTCTTACATAAGCTCTTTCTGTTGCTAGCACTCTCATTCCCAAACTACCTTGTAGCTAATTACTTTTGTATTTATTCTATGCAAACTTACATGAGTCCCACTTTGTGAGTATGGATCATTTCCCTTCATTGTAATTGTATTCCCAGGCCTCATATAGTGCCTAGCACAGAATAGGTGCTTAAAAAATGTTTATTGATTGATTATATTGGCATGTTCTACTGTATTTTTTTTTTGTTACAATAGAGGATTTTTTTTTGGGGGGGGTGTAGTTATCTGGAAGAGTCAGCAGTATTTAAAAAGTATCAATGTAACATCTGTTTTCTAATTCATTTTAGTGGAGATATGGGGGGATGATGAGCCTTTTGTTCTGTGGGCTCTCCCTGTGGCATCATATCCAGGGTATCAAGGTTGCCACTGGTTTTTGCTGCTATCCCCGAGTTGACATGAACTATTATTTTTTTAGTGTGATTTTAAAAATTCTTCTCACTTCTTAATGTTGTTTGTCTTGTTAACATGTTTTCTTTTTGTCTTTCTCTCTCACTAAGTCTCTTGGCCATTCTTTCCCTCTGGGGGCCAACCCTGCTTCTGGTTTGTTGCCTCTCCCGAAAGCTTTGGGTCTGTGAAAACACATTCGCCTTTATGTATTCCTCTGTTCCCTTGAGAGGGAGGCAGTGTGGCATACTGAAAGGTATGTTTGACCTGAAGTTCAAAGAGATGCATCAGGGGAAAGGATTGGCTTTGTTTTATATGGTCTTATTCAACAGAATTAGGAGCGCTGGGAGGGAGTTGAAGAGAGATTTATACTTAATGTAAGAAAAAACTTGCAAACATTTGGAGCTCACTTGGAAACTGAATGAATTGAATTGAGAAGTCCATAGATTTATTGGGGGTTTAACCATTAGAGGTCAGCAAATGAAGGCTGAATAAGCATTTGTCAGGTACATAGGGTCATATATTTAGAACTGAGAGGGACCTTTGAGGTCATCAAATCCACCCCTCATTTTACACATAGGGACACCGAGGCACAGAGAGGTTAAGTGACTTGTCTGAAGAAAGTCACTCTGAGATCAGACAAAGACACCAAATCCAGCACTTAATCCACTAAGCCTCTGAGTTCTAATGGAGATTTTTTTCAGGTGAAGTTTGGACAAGATGGCTTCCAAGGTTCCTTCCAGCTCTAGGATTTTGTGATTTATTAAAAAAATGAAAGAAGAAATTTGTTCTTTCAAATGAGTGTATTTTCCTGTACACAGAAAATTCTTATCCTAAATACTTGGATTTTTTTTGCCTTAATGTGGGTGGCAGACATTTCCAACTGTCAAAGAATCAAGGTTACCTGCAATTTGTTCATTTTAGTTCTCGGTGTATAGAGAGTGAAAACAATCTTTGTTATTATGCAACATACAGTAAGTTCTTAATAAAAATCTGCCTTTCATGTCTCCAAATAGGCTGCTAGCTAGTTTTTGTTTTCTATGTAGATAACATTCCAAATGGCTTCCTAGCTAGCTTGTATTCTTTTTTCTATAAGTACATTCTGGTAGGATGGGAAAACAAAATCAGCATGAGTTAAATTCCTTGAGGCCAGGGACTATTTCATTTTTCTTTTTATCCCCACTCCCTAGCTCAATACTTGACACCTAGTAGAGGCTTAATATATGTTTGTTGATTGATTGATGAACTTAGAGGAAAAATAAAAACAAAACCCATTACCTGTTTGTGACTAGATTAACCTTTTTAGTTAGAAACACTTATACAAACCATCATGTCATTATTTTAAGGATGGTGACAAACCCAAGGTTCCCAGTTCTGCTAATGAGGGGTGCCCTTCCTATTGAAGCTTGTGCTTTTATTTGGATAGGTATTATACAGAAATAAATGAGATACAAATTAGCCTGTGTTAAGGACAAAGAGAATTCACTTTCAGCTGAGGAGATCTGGGAAGCCTTTAGCTGTCATTTAAATCTTAAACATGGAATTATTTTGCCATTCAACTATAACTCCCAATGATGGTTATAACTCTTGGTTATAGTTTTACAAAAAAAATTTCAGAGTGGCTGCCACCAGGGACTCTCAAGTGACAGCCATTTTGTATTTAGGAAATAGGATTTTTTTTTTTAGTTTCTTTAAGTATCTCTTTCCAATTGATTCAGAGATTCAAATTCTCATGACAGAAGTTTGAAGTAGACTGTGATTTCAGTCTCTCGTTCTTACTTTTGGGTAGCTGAGTTTCAAAGCAAGTATAATTTTTTTTCCTGGTGAATAGATTTCTTTGTATTCAGTGCCCTTAGCTTCACCCTATAGGCTCTATAGGGTTGCTTTTATATTCTTGTAAAAGATTGTATTTCAGAGGGAAAGGACGTTGTGCTGAAGTAATGACTCAGTCTTCAATACGTAAATGTGATGCTCAATCGGCCAGTGGCCAGTTCCTTTGAACAGTAGCATATATGTATTATATATGACTTTTCATGCAACAAGCAAAAATAATGAAAGGCAACATGAGATGAAAACACACACATTTCAGGAAGAATATCAGTTTTATTACAAAAATCCTTCAAAGAAATGAACAATATTTTCTCACAAAGGAAACTACAGATTACTTCCTCCCCAGAACTTTCGCACTTACTGACCCAGTCAGTACAAGTAAAACACACCAATTAGTCAGAAAGGAAAAGAAAATGAAACTCTGTTGAGGGCCTTGTTGGTACCTGTTATGCTTAAACAGGGGACTGGGGCCCTTAGACCTCTGGAATGAGGTATGTATGTGCATTTCAGTCCCTGGAATGGAGGAAGGGACAGGATGAATTGGCAAAGCACACAAGGATATCTAGTCCAATGCCCTCATTTTATAGTGGAGATAACTGAGCCCAGAGAAGTAAATTGATTTGCCCAAGCTTACACAAATAGTAATTGGCAGAACCTGGATTTTAGCATAGGTCCTCTGGTTCCAAATCAAGCATTCTTTCTAGTTATATCAGGAATTACCAGAGGATAAGCATATCTGATTATCTATTAGTAAGTGATGGTTTCACTTCTACCATATTGGGCTTAGGTTAGAGTAAATAGCCCTTACCAAAACACTGTAAGTATGGCAAAGTAGTGTCTCTGTCTTCAAGAATAGGTTCCACCAACAGAAAGCTAGATGGTACAGAATAATGAGTGTGATATGGGGACATGGGCATGCAAAATCTCTCCTCCTTCAAAAAATTCTTCTGAACTTGGAATTAGCATCGGGGGACGAGGAAAGTCTTCCCAGTGAGGTAGTGTCTCTTATTCTCTTGTACCTTATTTTACCCTATATCATCTGCTTGGGCTCCAACGGCAGTGGCTTGAGGCTAGTGACAAAAACAGTAGGACAGATCTCAATATGATTTTTGCCAGCTTTAGAATAACCAAACCACCAACTGAGCAAGAAGATTGACCTGCCCTGGATCAGTAAGGTAGATTCTCTTCTCTTCTTTCCATACCTCTCTTCTCTACTCCTGTTGTTTGTCCTTAGTTATTGAAGGGGACCAATGACATCATAAGGGTCATGACTTGCAAGTGAACTGCATTTAAGGGAGGCAGGGCAGTGCAAAGTCATCAGCCTCACTCTCTTAGGGTCATTTGAGTCCAGTGGCAAGATAGGTCAGAACAGCTGGAGATGACCCCATGCCCTTTTAAAGCCCCGGTCTCAGTTTGTCTGAGGCAACACCCATTCCCTGATTTAAGGCTAGGTAAAAAAAAAAAAAATGAGGCAAAAGATGGCTTAGTTTGCTTACTCAAAAAAAAAAAAAAAGAAAGAAAAAGAAACTGGGAGGGGAAGACCCTCAAGGTTTCTGGCCAGTGTGGAAACAACTGCTATTTATACTCTCTCTCTGAACATTCATAACTCAAACAGTGACTAAGTAAGGCTTTGACTGGGACCTGTTATTAGCCAGTCAGTGAGAGCCAGAGTGATTTGGATTTAAGGCATGGTCAAGTAACCCCATTTGAATGCCAATGGGCTTTATCAAAGCCTGGTTTTCTAGAGCTCAGATTCAGGAAACCATAAATGGAACTACATGGGACAAAAGAGCTAAATATCCCAGTTTGTTTGTTTTTTTAATTATAGAATAAATTAGTAGGGAAGAAGAAAAAAACAGCTCTATCCCCCAAACCCCAAGATATCTTGTGAGCCTTCAGGGATCAAAATATATATTCCTCTGGGTAAAACATCCACATTTAAGGTTATGATTCTCCATGTGAACAGAGGAAGAGGAAGGAAGGAAGGAGGGAAGGAAGGAAGGAAGGAAGGAAGGAAGGAAGGAAGGAGCGAGCAGCATTGCCTGACTGGAACTGGCCAAGTGGGTCCTTGGTGGGGCAGCTACTGCTACTATTCCGAGATTGTTGTTTGTCCTTCATTCTTGAGGATGACCAATGACCCTAGGAGGGTGATGTCTTGACTTGCAATTGAATTGGATTTAAGTGAGGCAGTACTGTGTAAAGTTATCACCCCTATTTCCATAAGGAAGGGGAAGCAGAGAAAGATGAGGGATTTGGAAGGGAGTACGGAGAAGAATATTTCACTTGACAAAGATGACACAAGACAGAAATTGTAAATATTGGAGTCAAGAAAAAAATGAAACAAAACTAATTTAAAAAACTTTTTTGGAGGGCAATTGGGGTTAAGTAACCTGCCCAAGGTTACACGGCTAGTGTGTGTGTGTGTGTGTGTGTGTGTGTGTGTGTATGTGTGTTAAGTGTCTGAGGATGGAACCGAACTCGGGTCCTCCTGACTCCGGGCTGGCGCTTTACTCACTGCGCCACCTAGCCACCTCCTAAAACTAATTTTCTAATAGAATTAAAACTAATAGAACACTAAATCACTGAAAGTGGTCCAATGATTTCATAATTTGTAAAACAATTTGGAATTATGCTAGGAAAAAGCCACCACACTATACATTCCCTTTGACCCAGTAATAACATTAGTACTTGGCATGTCAGAGATAGAGGAAGTTTCAATAATATGCCAAAATAGTTGTAGTGGCCCTTTATGTATCAGAAAAAATAATAATAAAGTGGGTACTGATAGATTGGAGAATGAATGGCCAGACAAATATTCCATGACATCCCTATGAGATATATGGATATCATGGAATATAATTTTGCCTTAAGAAATGAATTGTCACTTAACCCCAATTGCCCTCTAAAAAAAAAAAAAGAAATGAATTAAAAGAATATAGGGAAACTTGTATGAACTGATGCAGAGTAAAGGGAGCAGAACCAGGAGAAAAATAAGGAGATGGTGTCATACAGAGGAAAGACTTCTGTCTCTAGAATGAGAGGTCTTGGATGTTTTTGGGCAAGTCACTAGGTTTCCGTTTTCTCATCTGTAAAGTGAAGGTATTTGATTTCATATCTTCTCAGGTCACTTTTAGCTGTGAATCTGTGATCCTATAATGTGCACAGTTACCACAGTGCTGTGATGTAAAACCATCTTGAAAGGCATCAGAGCTTTGACCAGTTGTGGCTTTAAAGAACTGTTGGCAAAGCTTGCCTCCCTCTTAGCAGAGGTGGTAGATTGTAGGTGTGGAATGAGGCATATGTTGACTTGTTCTGCCTCTTTGTTACAAGCATAGATGTATAGGGGAAGTTCTATGTGACTGAGGAGAAAATATCAATGAAATTCTTTTTAAACAAAGACCAAGAAAAAGAAAGTTGATGGATGACCTTAAAGCAAGTCAGGGAATTGGAAAAGATTATGAGAATCTGCCCTTTAGACAGAACCAAACATAAGAGACTACCTTATTTTTTAAAAAGCTTTCCAGTGAGAGATTTCGCAACCCACTCCAAAACCTAATAACCCTTAGTGTTGGGAAATACTTTACCTACCTTAAATAATTCATGCTTCACTTGAACTTATTTCCCAACTGTTCATCCTAAAATGGATATGGAAACTAGCCCATCACCTTCCCCTGTGAAAGAGCCCTCCTTTATATTTGAAGATTTATTTTTATTCTCCTAGCTTGGGGTAGAGAGGGAATGGGGGAGCCTGACTGGGGAGAGAGTGGTTGTGGACATAACAGCATAGCTTCTTCAGCTGTTCCTCATGTGCTGTATTTTCCAACTCTTGAATCATTTTTGTGGCTTTTCATTGAATTTTCTCCAAGTCCCCTATGTTCTTTAATTATAGGATTCAGAATATAATATTCTGTGAACCTAGCATCCTGGTAAGGATCTAGTCAGTGCTGAGCATGGTGAGTTAAGTTAACTTATATTTGGTATTTGTATAGTCAAATGCTATGCAAAATTTTCTTTAAAGTATAGTAACCAGTTAGACCGGCCTTCTTAATGTTCCTCATCCACAACACTCCACCTGCTATCTCTCCTTGTCTTTGAACTCACAGCTTCCCTGGGAGGTGGGTGCTCCATATTATCCCCATTTTGCAGATGAGGAAATAGAGGCTTAGAGAGGCTAAAGTGACTTGCCCACAATCACACACACCTAATAAGTATCAGAGGCAAGGCCTGAAGAAAGGTCTTCTACAACCCTGGGAGGTAGGTGCTATTAACATTCCCATTTCATGGGTGAGGAAACTGAGATAGAGGTCAAATAACTTGTCTAGGGTCACACAGTCTTACAAATGCTTATGGATCACTTCAGCATATAGGCATTATTAAATGGGACTATTGAAATAAAGAGGAATCTGGTGGCACAGTGAATAGATCACTGGGCCTGGAGTCTGGAATACCTGAGTTCAAATTGGCCTCAGACACTTAAGTTACTTAACCACTACCTGCTTCAGTTTCCTCAGCTGTAAAAGGAGATAATAATAGCACCTACCTCCTGAGACTGTTGTGAGGATCAAATGATATAATATTTATAAAGTGCTTAAAATCATACCTGGCACATAGTAGGTCCTTAACAGATTCTTATATATCTCTCTCTTTCCTTCCTTCCCTCCCTGCTTAACACTCTCATATCTTTCTTTAACTCTTCTAGGAATTCTTGTTAGACGTGGGTCCAATTACCATTTTTCTTTGAGGCTTTGTAAGCAGTTTTCACATTGCTGTCTTCTTCTGAGTTTGTGTCTTAACTTTTTATGGTCAGGTTCTTTTTTCTTTTTTGCTTATTTTTCAGCACATTTCTTTCCCTTATGTTAAAGATACACTGTGCCAAACTTCAGACTTTTTTTCACTGCTGTCTTCAGAGCTAGTTTTGGATGTCTGTAAATTTTCAATGCTTCTAAGGTAGAGAGATCAGGGAGAGCTGTATTCACTGTTCTCCTGGTCTGTGATTTGGTCTTTACTCAGGAAGGTCTCCTGTTCCTCTACATGCTGTAAGTGCTAGCACTCCTTTTGACCCTGGATCTGTGACCAAGGCCTTTGCTCCCTTATGACTGACCACAAGTACCTGGGAACTGCAACCTAGAATTGTGTATGAGCAATAGAGTTGACAATCAATGGTGATTGACAATCAGTGGTGACAATCAGTGTCAGAAAGGAGTCCCTTATAATGTCTTTTTGACCAGATTTCCAACCCCTTAGAGTTTCTGTGCTGGGACCTCCTGAAGCTTCTGCTGCAGCTACTATTTTGGTTGCTTCCAAGACCAACTGCTGGTGCTATCGTGACGTGGGCTCCGGTGTCACAGTGCTATTCTGCTGACCTTGTAGATTGTCTTAGTCTGGAAAAAATGTTGCAACCTGACCTTTTATTGGCTCTGCCACTCCAAAATTTGATTTGAATTGTTATTTTAATGTTTGGAGGGGAATGTTGGGAGAGTTCAGCTGTTTGTTGCCTCTAATCCACCATCTTGGCCCCCCCTCGCTCAGCTTCTGAGAAATTCATGGAAAGATAGGGAAGGTTTTCTGGATAGGGGTCAATGTTGTGCCTCTATCTAGGAAAAAACCAAACTGATAATTCTGGGAATTATTCAAGATAGTAGTTTAATTTTTCAGCCTGTCAGTTTAATTTCTATACATGTAAAACAGAGGAAAAGTATTCACAAATTAAATATCTCAGTACCTCAAAGGTAATATCCAGTTTTCTCATCTGTAAAATGGAGATAATAATGCCAGTAGTACAATAGTAGTTTCCTCACACAACCTTTCAGTAAGTATTTGTTAAGTAGCTGCTATGTGAGAGGTTCTCAGCAAGTGCTCAAATGAGTCAGTATATCTAAAGGGCTTTGAACATTTCAGAATTTTCTATAAATGTCAGCTATTTTTTATGATTATTGTTGAACTTCTATTTTCCAATTTACAGATACATTTTTGTTTATCTTTCCTAAGGGACTTGAAAGGGATGATTTACCAATGTTATTTTGGACTTTGAATGCCTGGTGCTGGTCATCTCCCCTAACGCTCACATTTAATGTTATATTAGCATGATCTCTCAAGGTTGTTAATGAAAACAGTAAAGAGAAACGTAAAATGATAGGTGTTAGATTGACTATCTGTCAGTTGATCTATCTCTAAAGTCTTTGCCACCTGTGCTAAGACACTACGATTATATGAAATATGAGAATAGGACCAACAGGGCCTTTAAAATATGATTGTTACACCTCATGTAGGTGACACTGATCTATTAAAAAATCAACAATCAATTGAAAAGCATTTGTTAAGCACTTACCATATACAGGCTCTGTGCTGATTGCTAGGCAAAAACAAGAAGAAAAAAAAAAGGCAAAACCACAAAAATTGCTGCTGGATACTAGACCTACAGCCAGTGGTATGCTCACCAGTAGAGGCCCTTATGCATAGTAGATACTTAATAAATGTTGAATTTTATGGACATAAGAGCCACAGATGGAAGGGACTGCAGAGATCATTTAGACCAAGCCTTACATTTTGCTGATAAGAAAACTGAGCAAAGGAAAAATTAGTGTCACCTGAAATTCATAGGATCATAAGTCTAGAACTGGAAGGGACTTCAAAAATGATTGTCTAGCCTCCTCCCTCCTCATTTTCCGGGCTTAGGGATATTTAATGATTTTTTTGCTTCTTGATTGGGTGGGGGGAGGCAGGGCAGTTGAGGTTAAGTGACTTACTCAAGGTCACATGGCTAGTAAGTGTTAAGTGTCTGAGGACAGATTTGAACTCAGGTCCTCCTGACTCCAGGGCTGGTGCTCTATTCACTGCACCATCTTGCCGCCCCTAATGATTTTTGCCTGTGGATTTGAAGGTAGTAAACACTGGAGCAGAATTTGAACTCACATCCCCTAACTTCAAAGCCAGTGGTGACATTTCCATTGTACCATACCACTTCTAGACCCTAATCACTTAGTTATACATGTATATATCATGGGGAAATAAAACTGTGCCTTGTTCAAAGCAAGACAGATACTATCTCTTGTTTTCCAGTGATCAAAGAGAACTGTTAAAATGTTCTAGAAGCAAGACTTGCTCACAACAGAGTCATGCTCTGGCCTCCCCAATCCTAAAAAGACTTTCTTTGATTTCTCTGTTCCACTATAGCCTCATTATTGTCCTTCCCTTCACTACTAAATTATGTGAAAATAATTACCTAACCCAATACCTTCACTTCCTGAGCCCTCTTATCAATAACACATTTTCTCCTTAGACCTCACATAAAACTGTTTTTGTACATTTATAATGCTCTTCTCAATCAGACAATACTCATTAAATGCTTATTAAGTATCTACTATGTGCCAGGCACTGTGCTAAGCACTGGGAATATAACATAGGCAAAAGACAGTCCCTGCCCTCTAGGAGTTTACACTCTGATAGAGGAAACAACATGAAAACAAATATATACAATCAAGCTACATACATGATAATTAGGAAACAGTTAATAGAGGGAAGACACTAGAATTAAAAGGGTTTGGGAAAGACTTCCAGTAAAAGCCAACATTTTAGTTGAGAATTAGAGGAAGCCAGGAAAATCAATAGGTGGAGAGAGGAGGGAGAGCATTTGGGGAAGGGAAGACTGCCAGAGAGAATGATTGCAGTTAGAAGACAGCCAGGAGACCAGTGTCAATGGATTGGGCAGTACGTGGTCATAGAGTAAGGTATGAAAAGACCATTAAGATAGAAAGGGCTAGGTTGTGAAGGGCTTTGAATGCCACACACACAGCATTTTGTATTTGATCCTGGAGGCAAAAGGGAGCTACCAGTTCGTTTTGTAGTTTAATTAACTGCACTCTCTGAAGCCAGATACCATCTTTATAAACCCCAAATCTCCTCAAGTCTAGTGCTCTGCACACAGTAGGGCACTCAGTAAATGACTGGTTGAATTGGATTGAATTCAATGCTATGTTTGGGTATTGTTGTTCAGTCATGTCCATCTCTTAGTGACCCCATATGGGGTTTTCTTGACAAAGATGTTGGAGTAGTTTGCCATTTCCTTCTCCAGTGAATTAAGACAAAGGTGAAATGGCTTACCCACTCATGGCAAGTGAATGTCTGAGGCTGAATTTGAACTGAGGTCTGACCCTAGGCCCAGTGTTCTATCCCACTGAATCATCTAGCTGCCCCATGCTGGATATTAATTATTACTTATTTGTATTTGAGGAGTTCAGACATTTATGTTCTGAATTTTCCCCCTTTTTATTGGCAAGTGTAAAAATTCATTTGATTGCTTCAAAAAATAAAATTAGTTTGAAATATTTTTCAGGATCATTAATTTTGCTTTTTCTTAAACCCCTACACAATGCTGACCATGAGTTCTTAGAAGTGGTAACTCCTGTTCATATAGAACTTTGTCCACTAGGCTTTCCTGCTGTACTAAGTTGATGTCTAAGTTAATTTTGATTTATAACAAGGCAGAAAATTGGACTTTGGTGCATTTTGAGGCTTGACTTGTCAGTATTTCACTGTAGCCTCTATTCTCAATGCATATTTTTTTCTTTATAAAAATTTACAATGGTTCCCTTCATGCTCCATTATTAAGACATTCCAAGGAGAAAATGATATTACAAACCTTGTGACTGTTTCCTCACAATAGCGAGAGAAGTTAGACAGATATTGTTTGTTTTAGTTGGTAGAGAAGTGGTGATGTTCTTTATGGAATGCCCACAGTGGGCTCACCGCTAGCCCTTTTAGTCCCTGCCTCCTCTTCAAACCTATAGGAGAATCTGGCGAAGAATAGGGTGGAAAGCAGGTATTGGCTTCCAGTGGCGTATTTTATTGAATGAGAATGAAATGAGCATTGAAACATGTGTGAGTGAACACGGAAGCCTGGAATAGCTGAAATGGAGATCAAGCAGTATAAGGATGAATGAAGAAAAGATAGAGGTTACTTTTTTGATCCTCCTTGTAATTTAATTCTTTAATGGGTCTGTGAAATCCTTGAAATGGGTACTTCTTCCCATAGTCAAGATTGTAGCTCATGTCCTTCTGTTTACACGGATCTTCGACAGCGAGTTAACCCAAAATGGGTGACCTGGCTCTAGGGCTTTTGGCATTTCCTGAGTAACACTGGAACATAAGTGATCCCTCCTGAGGCATGAGTGGCCTTCCTCTGTCTTCAGTCATATGTCTCTTTGATGATATCTTTTCCACCTCTTCTGGTACTTGGTTCTTTGTTGGTAATGGGCTGTAGCCTATTTAGACCCACCACTCTCCATTTTCCTTTTGCTGACCCACAACTTTAATTCTAAAGAGACCATGCTATGTCATGATACATAGACATATAGTAGCACCAGAACACCAATGATGTTAAAAATTGGGGTTTTAGTCTCAGGGAGAAGTTAAAATGACACATACATACTATCCCAAATGCAATCCAGCCTTTCTTCTTCTTATTCAGTTCTAGGCCCAGATAATTGTCAAGCTGTGCTATGTGTCTAAGTTATATGGACCATCCGTAAATGCTGTGGAATTTGCATGTGTTCAGTGGTTGGGGCTAGGGGAAAAGACAGCCCACCTCCAGTTATCCTTCTTCCAAACAGTAGAAGAAATGTTAAAAAGGAAAAAGAAAGTCAGTAATATAAAGAGAGGGTGAATTGATGGTCATCAGATGGAACCCCCAGTATTCTGTTCAACAAATGTTGAATGGATGGTAGAATTACAAGATCAGCAGTTTTTTAATGTATTCAGTACCTTTGACATACTTTGTGCTATAACTAATCTGATCTGTTCCTGATAGTTGGAATGTCCTAATCCATACTCTTACCTGTTGTGTTTCTATCCGTCCTTTGAAATCCAACTCATGTACCATCTCCTCTGTGACACCTTTTTTGATCCTCTTGATTGGTAAGATTTTTCCCTCTCGGATCTCACACAGAGCTTTAATATATTTATCGTGGAACATGTGTCATAATAGTATGTGTCTTCATCCTGATACAGGAAAAGGAACTAAGATTTTGTGTCAGGGTCTATGGTTCTAATAGCAATTCTGCCATTTTGGCAAATTACTTAACTTTTGGGCTGCCATATCACCTCTTTAAAGTGAGGAGATTGGACTAGGTGCCTGCCAAGGTCCCCTCTTGTTCTAAATTTATGACCTTATTACTGTGTCTTTCTAGATTATAAATTCAGTGAGGGTAGGGTCTTCTTTAAACTTTTTGTCATCCCCTAGATGCTTGCAAAATATTTGTTAAATGAAAGTCATATACTAAAATAATCTTGGGGAAAAAAAGTATGAGATCAAATATGTCTCGTGTAAGTTTGTTCTGTTAGGGTTGGTACCTGTGGAGGAGATGAAGTTACATGTGGATTCCTGATGCTCCCAAAAGCTTTTTGTGGTTCCTGGAACTGGATTTGAGAGTAAAGGGTCTGGGTTTGAATCCCAGCTCTGATCTCTGTGATGCTATGCAAATGGAGTAGCTTCTCTGGACTTCAGGTTTTCAAATGTAAAATGAAGTAGAAGGTCCAGTTCTAAGTCTGTGATCTTATGATCTGAAAGGATAGTTATATCCTTGAAGCCACTGGGTTATAGCTATAATTATGTTTTATGTAAAGTTAGAGACTTGTCAGCTTTCTGCTTTAGAACTATCTGTGAAACAATTATATGCATACTTTGAGGAGAGTAATTCTCATTTCAAACCTGTTTTGCCGGCAATTAAAGAATCAGTACTTTCATGCAATTCTTTCATTTTTATCTTCTTTCATTACAATATGCTAGTAACGAATAGTCGATAGATTCCCCTTAGTACAAAAGAACATATTTTAAAATATTTTACCTTTGTGGAGGCAATTAGGTGGCACAGTGGATAGAGCCCTGCATCTGGAGTCAGGAAAACCTGAGTTCAAATCTAGCCTCAAACACTTACTAGCTGAGTGAGTCTGTGCAAGTCATTTTACCTCTGTCTGCCTCAGTTTCCTCTTCTGTAAAATGGGGATAATACTGCTTCTACCTCCCATGCTTGTTGTGAAGATAAAAATGAGGTAATATTTGTAAATTACTATATAAATGCTACCTGTGATTATTACCTCTACAAATTTCCCTCTTTCCTAACTCCTTTTGTGTGTGATTAGATTATAAACTCCTTAAGGACAAGGATTACCTTTCTTTTTATTAATTGTATTCCCAGCACTTACCACAGGTACCTGGCACAGAATAAGTACTTAATAAATTTTGATTGAATTGAATTATAACCAAGATCTCCTTCAGTAGCTTTGGAAAACCAAGGTGAATCCAGACAGTATTTAGTGTTTATGTAGCTAGAAATATCACCTCTGTTAAAAATCAGTGCTACTAAATTAAATTATATTATATCAACGGACTAAAGATTTAGAACTGGAAGTCTAGCCCCTCCATCTTATAGATAAAGAGTGCTGAGCCCCAGAGAAGAGAAAGGACTTGCTTAAGGTCATGAAGTAAATGGAAGAAAACTTGATTTTGACCCCAGGACCTATGACTCCAAATTCAGCCATATTCTATCATCTTCTCCCAATTCTATCATATTGCATCATTCTGAATAAAAGCCACCCCCCTAAAGTGAGATTTGAGAACTCTGTGAAAGGAAGAACATATAGTACAGGGATCCACCACAAAATAATACTGATTACAGGCTACACTCCATGTTTATATGTGCCAGATTGGAGGAAATGTAGCTTATGTTTAGGCCAACATGGTATTTTGCCCCACAGTCATTGTCACAATAAACCAGATATATTGGGGGGGGAGATTGATTCTTGAACTCTTCCCTTCTGCCACAGAGTGGTGTTCAAAAGAACTTGAATTGAAAGAGACTGCCTTGCATGTGAATCTGAGCATTGGGATTTGGAGGCTATAAAGCAGATTGACAATGAAGCAAATTGTATTTACTGGTAAGAATCCTAGATGGATCCTTCAGACTCACTCAGGCAGATCCTACAATGCATCAGCCTCCCGCTAATGGACCTGATTGAAGCTGTTAAGACTTATTTGTAATTCAGAACATTTGTTTTAAAATATTTGTGTGGGCGTAGGTTTCCTATGCATTCTTTTAAAAATATTATTTAGAGATTTTAGTGCCTATCACAGAAAAATACATTCATACATATTTTATGGAACAGTAGCGTTGGTGGCATAACAGAGAGGACAAGGGGCCTTGGAGTCACAACAATTTGTGTTTCAGTCCTGACTCTGACACCTACTAGCTGTGTGACCTTCGGCAAATTTAGTACCAATGCAATATTTACAGCACCTATGATCACGATCAAGACCATGACTATAAATATTGCATGACGATCAATTGCAAAATATACCAGATTCTCCAGGTAGAGGACAGAACTGAAGCATTTATTTAGATACCAGAAAACCCAATCCCAAAGCCATTAAGCCAATTCCATCATAGTACCAAAGATATTCAGAAGCCATAATAACACTGAGAACCACAGCATCCTTCAGCCTTCCCACAAGCCCCAATACAAGATAAATATTTATTCACAAACCTCTCTCTCTCCTTTCCTGACCACCTCTCTCTCCCACTGTCTCTCTGGCTCTGGCTCCCAGCTTCCTGTAGGCTCTGCTTCCCTTCAGCAAACTCCTCCCACCACAGGCTCCATGTGACTGTATTTAGCCTGTTAAGGGGGCAGAGTTTACTTTCAAAGCAGGAGAATTCTTCAAATCCCCCCTAGGTCTATTAAGGAGCAGGGAAGATCTTCAAATTCCCATTCCCATTACAAGTCACTGAATTTCTGTGGGTCATTTGGAAGATGGCACGAATAGCTGTTTGTTTTTGCCAAGAACAAGACAGGAGACGAAGAAATGGGTTGTTATATTACAGCGTGAGAGTTTTCTAGCAGTATGAATTATTGGAGAGAAGCAAGGTGACATAGTGGGTAAAGTCCATGGACTTTGAGAAACATACATGTGACCATGGGCAAATCAATCAGTTAGCAAGTATTATTAAGTGCCTGATTTGTGCCAGGTATGGATGGAGAGCTGGACCTGGAGTCAGGAAGATGAATTCAAATCCAGCCTTACACCTGTCCTAGCTGTGTGACCATGGGCAAGTCACTTAACCCTGTTTGTCTCAGTTTCCTCATCTGTCAAATGAAGGAAATGGCAGACCATTTTAGTAGCTTTGCCAGGTCAACCCCAAATGACTCATAAAGAGTCTAACAGGTGAAACAACTCAACCACAACTATACATCTGTACCAAGTGCTCTGAATACAAAGAAAGGGGAAGATGATATGCAAACAACTATGTATAAACAATATATATGCAAGATAAATTGGAGATAATCATCAGAAGAAAAGTCCTGGCTTTAAGGGGGATAGGAGAAGGTTTCTTGCAGAAGGTGGGGTTTTAGCTGGGACTTGAAGGGAAACAAAGGAAGCCAGGGGGTGGAAAGGGGAGGGAGAGAATTCTAGTTATGAGGGACAGCAGGTGAAAATGACTAGAGTCAGGAGATTGCAGGGAACAACGGGGGAGCCACAGTGCCTAGTTTGTAGAGTATTGCGGGTGAGACTAAAAAGTATAAGGAGACATGAAAGGTAGGAAAAGACCAGGTTACAGAGGGCTTTAAAAACCAGAGGATTTCATAGTTGATCCTGGAGACAACAGGGAGCCACTGAAGTTGATTTAGTGGAGATATGGGGGTGGGGTTGACATGGTCAAATATGAACTTTAGGAAGATTAATGTAATAGGTTAGTGGAGGATATACTGGAGTAGGGAGAGACTTGATGCGGGGTCCTCAATCAACAGACCATTGCAGTAGTCCACATGTGAGGTGATGACGGCCTGGACCAGTGTTAGAGCTGCTTTAGAGAAGGGAAGGGGACATATATGAGAGGTGCTCTATGAAGGTAGAACAACATACTTGGTAAAATTAGATATGGGGATGTCTCTTAGGAGACAACATGGACTTGAGGATCTCCGGTGCAAGCTTGAGTGATTGGGCAGATGTTAGTTTTTTTGGCAGTAATTCTGGAAGTGAGGAAGGATGCGGGGAGGGCGAGGCTGGAAGCTAATTAATTCAGTTTTGAACATGTTGAGTTTGAAATGTTTATGAGACATTGAATTAAAAATATCCAATGTTCATTTAGAGGTACAAGAATGGAGGTCAGGGCTGGACATATAAATCTAGTGGATATGATAGTTTAAATTTGAACAAGGGAACTAATGAGATCACTAAGTCAAATAGTATAGAGGGAGAAGAAGTCCCAGGATAAAGCTTTGAGGGACATATATGGTTAATGGGCATGTCCTGGATGAAGATCTAGCAAAGGAGACTGAGAAGGAGCAGTCAGAGAGATAGGAGGCAAACCAGGAAGCAGTAGTGTCACAAAAATCTAAGGAGAAGAGTGTCCTGTGGTATCAAGATGAGATAGATCCATAGTGTCAGAGGCAGCAGAGAAGTCCTAAGGGATGAAGCTTGATAAAAGTCCATTAGATTTGGCAATTAGGAGATAAGAGTAACTGGAGGGAACACTTTCAGTTGCATGTAGGGAAGCCAGATTACCTAGAGAATTGAGAAGGAAGTTAGAGGAAAGGATATATGGAGGTATCAGTTGTAAAAGGCCTCAGAGAATTTAGCCAAGCAAGGGAGAAGAGAGATAAGATGATTGCTAGCATGGAAGGATTGATCAAGTTAGGGTTTTTTGAGGATGGGGGAGACATGGGCATATTTGTAGGCAGTAGGGAAGGAGCCAGTAGACAGGGAGATGTTGGTGGTAAGTGAGAGAGTGGTGGGGATAGTGGGAACAATTTGCCAGATGCAGAGGATTGGGGTCCCTTGAACAGGTAGAGAAAAAGTCACTTAATCCTTCAGTGCCCCAGGCAATTCTCTAACATGATAAAGAAACATTTTTGAGGTGTAATTGGAGTGAATTTCTACAGGGAGAATTCATCACAAGATTTCCAGATTAGGACCCAAAAAAACCCCTAAGCATAAATCGTTGAGGCATTCCATATTCAGTTCACATGTACCTTCCTATGATTCTTTTTGTTATTCCTATAGAGAATTTCTTACGGTACAGAATATTTCTGTCATGTTAACAAACCACAATGTTTCCAAATGCCTGATACTCTCTTGGGTGTTAGAGAAGGGATACATGGATAAGCTAGCTCCACTTAGAGTAGAGATTCTGTGATCCTGTGGAAATGAGACAGGTTTATTGTCATAATTTTTAAAATTAGTAATATAGGTAATATTTTTAAAAATCCTTCTCTATTGGAAAGTCTTAGAAATCAAGAATGTCTAATACACCAAACTTTTTTTTAAAATTATCATTACTAAGAATTTAAGCGACTTTGTAAAACCCAAATGAATATTAAATTCTCTTTACAAACTTAAGTATTTCCCTTTCAATCTTGAGACTAAGAATTTTCACTAGAACTGGTTGGATAAATGACAGCTGCAGACCAGTGGGTGAGTTTTGGAGTGGTAGAGTTCTCCCTCCCACCCCTTTTTCTCTTTCTCCAACTTTTTTTTTCCCTCACTCTCCTTTTAAGCCTGCCTTTCATGTGTAGCCAAGTGAAAGGCTCAGAGAGAAATATAAATTCTGGCTCAGCAGATCTTGGGGGCCTGGAGGCTGATGAGAGAGTTTAGAGGCCAGGAAGCAGCCTGGGAAGACAGCCTGCAGGCACAGGGCAGTAGGGCCCCAAGGCAGGCTTTGGCTCTCTGATCTTTTTGAGGAGGAGATGAATGTGAAGATAGTGTCCTGGTGGGTTGTGATATATAATACCCCCAAGAATAGTGAGGGGGGGGGGCTATCCAAACCAAGGACATTTGTTTTATTGCTCTTCAGAGTGGGTTCACCATTCATCCTTAATCATTGGCTGTCCCAGTTAGAATAAGGCATTCTTCCCCTTGAAATTTTTTTGTTTTGTTTTGTTTTATAATTATAGAGCAGGATCCATTTTATTTAATGTGGGAAATGTTCCTTTGAGATCCTTGACAGAATCTGGCTTCTTGGATTCTAACTCTCAGGGTTTAATTGAAAAAGGAACATTGTGGGAAAATGAAGTCAGATATTTGAGCGTGAGTTCAACTTTCTGTGACCTCTGTGATCCACTATATGTTTCACAATTGATTTTTGCCATACCCTCAATAGACTAGCCAGTGGTAAATTACCAAGTGGGTAATAGTCACTAGTAGGACATGAGCCCAGGTCAGGGAGAATCCTAGTGTCGTTATAATAAACAATACTATACTCTCCCATTTGTACTATCAAGAATGCTTCATACATTTTTTAGAATGGTTCATAATTTGTCTTGGAAAAATAGGCCATCGGGTTTTGGACATGATTGTGTTCAGGGAATAAGCACCAACCTTCACATGTCACAAAAGTTTATCAAAGGAAAACCAGGTTGTAATTCTTTGTAGCCTTGGAGATGTCCTTCAAATATCAGCTCATAAGCGAAAGTCATGTGGGATAGTGGATAGGACTTGGAGTCTGGAAGACCTGGGTTCATATCTCACTATAGCCACTCCCAGTTGTGTTACTATATGTTTTAAAATACTGAGAAAAAAAACCAATAACATCTCACTATATGTTTTAAAATACTACATACTTCCAGGAATGTTGTCTGAATTGTGATGAAGTAAACATTTTCAGGGTATCTTTGTGGCATAAATTCTCTCAGGATAGAACCTCAACTGCAATTTCCTTATCTGTATAATGAGGATAATAAATGTACTAGCTACCTCACAGATTTGTCGTGAGACTCAAACAAGAAGGGGTGAAATGCTTAATAAATAGTTCAGGAATGAACTCTCCCTTGTTTTTCCTGAGATTGAACAATCTCAGTCAGCTACTACATGTCAGGCATAGTGCTAAGACCATGGAAGGGGGGATTACCAAAAAAGGATAAAAAACAATCTCCACTTGGAAGGACCCCATGGTCTAATTGGGAGACAACTTGCAAAAAAGATATATAAAGAGGGAAGGCACTAAGATTAATGTTTCTTGCAGATCTTACAGCAGTTGGGGCTTTCGCTGAGATATAGTGGAAGCCAGAGAAGTTAGAAGGTGAAGATGAGGATGGAGAGTACCAGTCATGGAGAATAGCCAGGGAAAATGATTGGTTTTGGAGTATGAAGTATGATGGATCAAGAACAATAAGGAGGCCAATGTTAATCAATTGCAATTTTCTTTGCTATAGAGAATGTCCATTTAGAAAACACTTTGCCAATGAATGACCTTTGGCAACTACTCTGCAGTTCCTAGTCTTTCCTCCTTTTGTATCATCTCTGAGAAGTTTAATATACATCTTTGTTTATTTGGGAAACATGTTTTTGCATAAAGTAGGCTAGACAGAACTAATTCAGATGGAGAAGAATTGAGGGAACTGGCCATCATGTTGGACAAAATTATTTGTGACTAAGTTTGTGAAAGATTTGAATTTAATTTTCTGTAGGCTTGTATATTAGACGTTATCAAAATGTCCACATCTGAAATAGCACCTGCTACTAAGTGGTGTTTGACAATGAATTTCTAATTTCTTTTTTTAAATCTGAAATTATTCATACTTAAAAACTGAATGTTGCAAAATGCTAAGTGCTTCTAGAAATATTGTCAAGTTGTGATAAAGTAAATATATTTTCAGGATGTCATTGTGGCATAAATTCCTGCAGGACAAAATTTCATGTGAGAGGATTAGGCATGGTGGTAGACATATCCAATCCAGTCAGGAGTTAGTCAATAAGCATTTATTCATTTGTTTATTTATTTATTTATTGCTTTTTGGAGGGGGGAGGGCAGGACAATTGGGGTTAAATGCCCAAGGTCACATGGCTAGTAAGTGTTAAGTGTCTGAGACTGGATTGGAGTTCGGTTCTTCCTGACTCCAGGGCTGGTGCTCTATTCACTGTACCACTTAGCCGCCCCCTCAAAAAGCATTTATTTAGCACCTGCTGTCTTACCAGGAACTATGCTAAATGCTGGGGATACAAAAATTATACTATGTTATGATCAAAACCATCTTATTTATGAAAGTTAAAAGAATCTATTTATTCCACAGTATTTGAAAACTTGTCTTCTACCACAGGTTTTGTTGTTACTCTCTGTTGATGAAAACAAAAACAACTGGATTTTAATTTGCCTTTATGGACTGTTTTCCTACCTATTACCTACCTATTACCTACCTACACAGGAAAGGATGATGGATTTGGTGTCACAGGATCTGGGTACAGATAAAGGCTCAGCTACTTCTCTGTGCCTCACTTTCCTCATCTGTAAGCTGAGGGATTTTGACTTAATGGTCTCCCATTCAAAATCTGTGATCCCATGCTCTCCAGAAAAAAAAAAAAGATAAACTTCTACATCAAGAAAGACTAACAATGGGAGTCAGAGCCAAAATGGCAGAGTAAAAACAAGAACTCCATACAGCTCCTGCTCCAAACACCTCCAATACCTGTAAAATATGAGTCTAAAATTTTAGAGCTAAAGAACCCACAAAGTGACAGAGAGAAACAAATCTCCCGCTGAAGCCATCCTGGCAGGCTAACAGGAAGGGTCTATCACACTGGGCTGGGAGCCGAGCACAGTTCTGTGTGAGTTGCTGGGTCCAACCAGTGGAGCAGACTTCAAGAGAGTGAATCATCAGCAGCTATGGCGGTTTACAGACTTCTCAACCCATAAACGCCAAAGAGAAAGTAAAAGGTCAGTGTGGAACTCTGTTGGAGCTGGGTGATGGAAGAGTGGAGTCTGGCCCCTGCCCCCCGAGGTGATGGGTGGTACGACTGCAGCTGCTCCTGCGTGGCTGCCTCCAGAGCTCCTGGCCTGCAGATCATAGAGGGACCAAGCGACCATTCAGATGGCAATAGCTCTTGCTTTGACTTGCTTGTATCTGGGTCACTGTCTTGGATGGTGGTCCTGGGGTGTGTGGCCAGTGTGCTAGAGCTTGGGGTGTCAGTAGAGAGGGCGCCCTCCTCATAGCTCTGACAAGATCTGCGAAAACCCCAGCAATTTAGGGCACAGCACTCTGTACTTTGGAAGCAGAGTTCTACTGTGGCAAAGAGCTCAAAAGTCAAGTAATTGGTTGGCAAGATTGAGCAAGCAGAGGAAGCACAATCGGACCATGGAATCCTTTTGGGGGACAAAAATGATCAAAACATAGTACCAGAAGAAGTCAGTGAAGTCAAAACTCTTGCATCAAAAACTTCCAGGAAAAATATGAGGTGGTTACAGGCCATGGAGGAGCTCAAGAAGGATTTTGAAAATCAAGTAAGAGAAATGTAGAAAAAATTGGGAAGAGAAATGAGAATGATGCAAGAAAATCATGAAACGTGAGTCAACAGCCTGCTAAAGGAGACCAAAAAAATAAAAATACTGAAGAAAAGAACACCATAAAAAATAGACTAAACTCAAATGGCAAAAGAAGCCAAAAGCTAGTGAGGAGAAGAATGCCTTAAAAAGATAGACTAACAATGCAGTATGTTTCAGATCAGAAATATAAAGACTAAATGGGGAATATAACAAACATTTACAAAATCCTGACTTGTTTCACTTGTTCTTCCATTCCCAGAATAGAACTAAGAGATTTGAAAAAACGAAAAATAGAAGGAAGTGTTGCTTTTACACAGTAGGCTGTAATTTAGGAAGGTCGTTTCCCTAAGAAATAGTATAAGCTGAAAATATAAATGGTTTCAGACTCACAGATGAATGACCCATATTTGTTTTTGAGAGAATCTAGGAAATTTCAAAGTACATGCTTAATCTTTTGAGATCAGTGTTACCATGGGCAAGGATCCCCTCTGACCAGTGCCAGTCTCAGTGATAGCATCCTTTACTTTCACTAGTTACCTTGACCCGGTGTTGTGCTTCCTATAGTGTAGGAAATAGACATCCATCCTTGGGGCAGCATGGTACATTGGACAAACTTGATTTGGAGTTAGAGGACTTTTGTTCAAGTTGCCCCTCTGTGTGCCCTAGGGCAAATCACTTAATCATTCTGTACCTTAGTTTTCTCTTCTGTAAAGTGAAATGGTGGGATTTGATGGTCTCTGAGGTCACTTTAAGCTATAGATCTGTGATCCCATGAATGTATAAGGTAGGATTATATCTATATATCTGTGTATCTATACCTTCTTAAGTTGTAGCCTTTGTGTCTATGTCTGTCATTAGGCTGCTCTGACCATCTCTTAAATCCTTTTCTAGAAAAAAAACTAACACAAAAGAATGAGTCACTGGATTGTTGTTGTTCATCCTTTGTTTTTCAAGTGGATCAGTGACATCACAGGTGTCTTGTGCATGAGTTGGGTTTAAGTGAGGCGTAGTTGCACAAAGTCATCAACCTCACTTTCTCTTCCAGAGTCATCAAAGTCCAGGGACAAGTCAAAAGTCAAGATGACTGGTGATGACCCAGGATGCAGTGGATGACCTTGATATCTTTGGTATCTAACCAAACTCTTAGTGCCCCACAGCACCTGCTTCAGCTGCCTTCATGGCTATTAGAACAAACTGTTCTCATCTGCCTGTTCAACTGGGGGAAATCTTCACATACTTGGGGTAGACACCTGTAATGGCAAGCAAAGGAGTACTTAGCTCCTTGTTTCAGTTATTCAAGCACTTTTCTTGTTTCAGCTATTCAAGTGGCTTTAAATCTGGGATTATATCAAGTCTTTGTTAGAAAACAGAACCTGTGAAGCCCACAGTGGGAGGAACTTGCCAAAAAAGAATATAAAAGCTCAGCACAAGGGGGTGGCTAGGTGGCACAGTGAATAGAACACTAGCCCTGGAGTCAGGAGCACCTGAGTTCAAATCCAGTCTCAGACACTTAACACAAAAAACTAGGCATGTGACCTTGGGTAAGTCACTTAACCCCAATTGCCCTACCTTCCCCTCTCCAAAAAAACCCAAAGAAACAAAAAAAAAAAAGCCCAGCACAAGCTGGAACCAAGCAGAACTGGGATGAAGGATGCCTGTGGTGCTGGCACTCTGTCTGTCTGTTCTGTCTATTTTGATGTTACTTTGTCAGACTTGTCTGCTGATAGAGGATGTTGCTGCTGTTACAGAAGCCCTGGGACCTTGCTGCTGCTTCAGATGAGGACTTCCTTGTTGTCTGTTTACAGAAGTCCTGAAGTGGGATTTACTAATGTTTTAAGAGGTCCTAGGACTTTACTGATGATTTGTGTTAATTTCTCAGACTGTCTGTTGGTCTGTGTTGACTTCAGGCAGAAAGTGAATTGATAGTGCCAGCAATGTGTCAGAATATTGTTATAACTCTGCTGAGCATGATGTGTGGAGCTGGACCGGTAGCTGGCTCCCTGTGAATCCCAGTGATGGTTGGGTGAATTCAGGCAAGAGCTGGGAGCATGGAAGAGGAACCATGGAGTTTGGGAGTCAGCCTTGAGTCAATATGAAAGGACTTTTACTTGGGTACTTAGTGCTAATTTATGAGATTAAGACAATGTGACCTAGGGGTGGGAGACCTTTGTACTTTGTAACTCGAGTTAAGGATGATTGGAAGCCAGTGTCCAATCAAGATGAAAGAAGATTTTAGATGGTACTTTATATTGATTGATTCAGATTGTGACCTAGTGAATGATATCTTTTGTTTAAGAATATGTGGCCACTTAGTAATAAGTTGTTATGTTATATTTCTGTGAATAGTGTACTTTGGATTTTGTGAATGTTTTGCTTTAGTTTACTGTTGAATAGACAGTTTACTATATATATATACTATGTGGTCAGAACCTTAAAGCTATTCACAGCAGCAGTCCTCTGCTTGTACTTGGCTTTACAACATCTCCCTACCTCACTGACAGGTTTGAGGTCTGTATTTTACCCCCAACCTGGTTTAGCTCATCTGCTGAGATGGTTTTACTGAGATGTGGCCACTGCACATACTATAGCTTCTTAGAGCCACAGTTTCAGTGTCAGATGGAGACCAAACGTGGATGAGGAGCCCTGAAAAGGGCTTGGGAAGCACTCACACCTGAGATGTTAGTCCTACTGAACATCCATACACCCTCACCAGATTAGGCCATTGTTAAATGGTGGTAGAATAATCAAATAAGAATGATAGAATGGATAGATTTCTAGACATAAGAACTCAAATTGTGATTTTATAGTGTTGGGCTTGGAGTCAGGAAAAATCCAAGTTTTAATGCTATCTCAGACACTAACTGTATGACCCTGGGTAAGACATCTAATCTTTCTCAGCATCAGTTTCTTTCATCTGCAAAGTGGAGATAATAACAGCACCTGATTCACAAGATTGTTGTGGATCAAATGCAAGAACATGTAAGGCTCTTTGCAAACCTTAAAGTGCTATATAAATACTAGCTATTTTTTTATCTAAAGCTGTGATCTTGTGATCTATTATAACTATAGAAGCCTGGGTAAGAATAAACCTGGACCTGTGATTTTATTGGTATGAAGAGTGGGAAAGGAAGGGGAATAAGCATTTATATAGCACCTACTATATTCCAGGCACTGTTAAGTGCTTTTCCAAAATTTCATTTGATCTGCAAGGTAGATGCTACAATTATCATCCACATTTTACAGTGGAGGAAACTAAGGCAAACAGAGGTTAACTGATTTGCTCAGGGTCACAGTTAATAAGTGTTTGAGGCTGGATTTGAGCTCAGGTCTTCCTGACTCCAGGCCCAGGGCTCTATCTACTGTGCCACCTTGCTGCCTCTGTTCTCAGATGAGAAGCATACCATAAGCAAGATGGCACCTTCTCTCTGCAACTCACAGTCTTAGAGAGTTACTTAGAGCACTGAGAGATTGTGACTTCCTGTTCAGTTTCTTGCAGTTATGTGGGGCGGCTGAGGCTTGAGTCCAGGTTTTCCTGGATCCGTGGTCAGCTCTATCTGCTACACAGTGCTGCCTTTTTATAAAGCAAGGGGATTGACCTAGATATGGATTTGGAATACCTAGGTTCAAAATACAGCTTTTCAGGAAATTATCTGTGTAACCTTGGGGAAATCACTTCACTCTCTGTGGACCTCATTTCCTTATCTGCAAAACAAGAGGGTTGGACTGGCTGATCTATAAGGGCCTTTTTTCTGTAAGTCCTTTTCATGTGACTTAGGAACCAAAGTGCAGCTTTAGAAGTCTCACTGGACCTTAGATAGGAGCCTACCCAATGGAATCAGTGTATTGCATTGAAAAGAGTGCTGTATTTGAAGTTAGAAGGTGTGGGTTCAAATTTCCACTGTGCTTCTTGATGCAAGCCACTCAGCCTTAGTTGAGGGCCTTACTTGCCTCATCTGTTAAATGAGAGGGAACTAGACTCAATGGCCCCTAAGTTGCCTTTCAGCTCTGAAGCTATGATGCTTCGTATGCATTGGTAAACTTTCTCTTGTTTAACTCTCTAACCAATTGCAGGAATTCATCGGTAGGGTCTAGCAAGCGGCCACTGTAAGCTGTAAAGAAAGTATCCAGCAGGCAGCTGTAGGCTATAAAGAAAGTATCCAGCATCATGCCAGGGCTTGTGCTACCAGGGCTAGACAAGGGGACTCAGTTCAGGGATCTGGGAAGAGACCCAGCAGACTATGATACTGGATACCCAAAACTATGAGTTCTCTGTGTAGCGCTACATAGAGAATGTTTGTCATTTGATCTCCTATTTTGGAGAAGTAATAAAATGAAAAATCTCCTTTAAAAGATTTTTTTTTCTTTTGAAGGTCTTTACAAATTAGGGTGATTTGCCATTTGTCCTTTGGGGAATTGAAGACCAAGTAGCAACGTTACAGGAATTGTGCTCCAGATTTCCAAGCTAAACTTTGATTAGACAACTTCCTCCTGTGTTGTTTTGAGATTCTCATTCACTCATTTTGGTTATTTACAAAATGGAGTCCTTTAAGATGAAATTGTCTGTAGGACACTGTAGAAGTATGAAGCATGGTATTATAAAGACCATGAAACAAAGCAGCCATTTGAGTGTCACTGATAGTGGCAGATCAGTGTCAAAATGCTCAACTTGTTAGGGAAGTCTGACTTTAGGATGCATATCATCAATGACTTGTGGAAGAGATCAGACTTATTTTCCTTAGCCTTAGGAGTTGTGGAAAACAGATCAGACTTGTTTTTCTTAACCTTAGGAGTCAAAACTAAGATGAATAGGGATTTATGATTCAGTATGAAGAAAAACTTCTAATAATTAGAACTGTCCAAATAGAAGGAACTGCCTTGGAAGATTGCAGGTTCCCTGTCATCAGAAGATAACTAATAACTTGTCGGAAAATTTGTAGAAGAGATTTATGGTTCACATGTGAGTTTAATTAAATGACCTCCAAGGTCCCTTTCCATATTAGGCTTTGTGGTTCTCAGTGTGGCTAAAGACCAAAGGAATATTACTCCATTTTTTCATGTTGTCTATGCCATTAGAATGTGAGCTCCCTGAGAGCAGACCATATTTTTAAGCTTTCTTTGCATCAGCAGTGGCTAACACAGTGCTTGGCACATAAGTGCTTAATAAGTGCTCATTGTCTGCTTGACCCACTTAACAGCTATAAAATGAATGAATTGTGCTTTTATAGGAAAAGCTAACATTTATATAGTGCTTTGAGATTTACAAAATGCTTTACAAACATCTCATTTTATCCTTTCAATATCCTTGGGAAGTGGGTCCCATTATTATCCCCATTTTCCAGGTAAGGAAACTGAGGAAGGCTGACTTGACCAGGGTCACCCAGTCTAGTAAGTCTGAAGCTAAATCTGAACTCCTATCTTTCTGCCTCCATCTTCAGGAGACAACCAGCTGGCATAGTGGAAAAAACATTCAACCTTTAATCAGGAAGTCCTGAGTTCAAATCTCACTTTAGGTACCTAGTAGCTGTGAGACCCTGGGCAAGTAACTTAACCTCTGTATGCCTTAATTTCCTCTTCTGTAAGGTGACTAATAACAATAATACCCACCTCCCATGGTTATTGTGAGGATCAAATGAGATAATATTTATTAAGCACTTTACAAACCTTAAAGCGCTGTATGAAGGGTTGCTATTATTATTCATACAAGTCTCAGTACTAAATTTTTATTAATATTGATTAAAGCTATTAATATCAGCTCAAGTCAGTATTTCATACTAGTATTTGCCTTTTATAACAGTTTTATACTTGGGAGTCAGACTCAAACACACTTTCATGATCAGTAATCAAAACAAAAGCTGTCATTAAGTATAGTTAGCTTTGGAAATAGAAAACTAGACAGAAGCATGTCTAGATTTGATCATTGTTCTTATATCACTTTGGCTTCCATTTACATTTAAAATTTATCAGTGACATACATGAGTTTCAGTAATTAGATTTTTGGCTTAGCTCCTCAGAAAATGGCTACTTCAAGGCCTTATTTTTTTTCTTTTAATTTTTTCAAAAAAAATTTTTTAATTAGTTAATTAATTTTTAATGTTTGACATTCACTTTTGTAAGATTTTGAGTTCTAAATTTTCTCTACTCCCCACTCCCCAAGATGACATGCTGACATAGGCTGTACATGTATGATCATATTAAATGTATTTCCACATTAGGTGTGTTGTGAAAGAAGAATCAGAACAAAAGGGAAAAACCATGAGAAAGAAAAAACAAAAAACAACCAAAAAAAGAGAAAACAGTATGCTTCAATCTGTATTCAGACTCCATAGCTCTTTCTCTGGATGTGGATAGCACTTTCCACTATGAATCTTTTGGAATTATCTTAGATCACTGAATTGCTCAGAAAAGCTAAGTCTAACAAAGTTGGTCATCATACAGTGTTGCTGTTACTGCATATAATGTTTTCCTGATTCTGCTTACTTGACTCAGCATCAGGTCATGCAAGACTTTCTAGGTTTTTCTAAAATCCTCCTGCTCACCATTTCTTATGGAACAATTGTATTCCATTACATTCATATACCACAACTTTTCAACCATTCCCCAATTGATGAGCATCCTCTCAATTTCCAATTCTTGGCCACCACAAAAAGAGCTGCTATAAATATTTTTGTACATGTGGGTCCTTTGCCCATTTTTATGATCTCTTTGGTGTATAGACCTAGTAGTGGTATTGCTGGACCAAAAAGTATACAGTTTTATAGCCCTTTGGCATGCTTTAAATTGTTTTCTAGAATGACTGGATTAGTTCACAACTCCATCAACAATGCATTAATGTTCTCTTTTTCCCCACTTCTCTAACATTTATCTTTTTCCTGTTTTGTCATGTTAGTCAATCTAATAGGTGTGATGTGGTACCTCAGAATTGTTTTAATTTGCATTTCTCTAATCAATAATGATTTAGAGCATTTTTTCATATGGCTGTAGATAACTACAATTTCTTCATTTGAAAGCTGCCTGTTCGTATCCTTTGACTATAAGTTGGAGAATACTTGTATTCTCATAGATTTGATTCAGTTCTCCATATATTTTAGAAATGAGGCAAGGCCTTACTTTTTAAAACGCTGTTAAGTATTTATATTTTCAGAACTTTTTTTCTCTCTATGTTCTAGCATTAAAAATTCATAATCATGTTTTTCTTTCCTTTTAAGGGTGTACCTCAGTTACCATGTGCCAAAGCATTATACAATTATGAGGGAAAAGAGCCGGGAGATCTTAACTTCACCAAGGGCGACATCATCATTTTGCGTCGACAAGTGGATGAAAATTGGTATCATGGAGAAGTCAATGGGATTCATGGATTTTTTCCCACTAATTTTGTGCAGATTATTAAACCTTTACCTCAGCCCCCACCTCAGTGCAAAGCACTTTATGACTTTGAAGTGAGAGACAAAGAAGCTGACAAAGACTGTCTACCATTTGCAAAGGTAAACTTTCTCAAGTCAGACATTTCTTTTTGTTTTCAAAAAGAAATGTCAAAAAGACATTTTCATTTTGTTTGTTTATTTTGAGGCAAATGCAGTTTACTTACCCAGGGTCACACAACTAGTAAGTGTCTAAGACCAGATTTGAATTCGGGTCCTCCAAACCCTAGAGCAGGTACTCTCTGCCACCTAGTTGACCCTGGACATTTTTTTTTTGTTGTTATTGTTGTTTTATGGTTTTTTTTGTTGGTTGGTTTGGGTTTTTTTTTTGCTTTTTTGGAGGAGGGAAAGGCAGGGCAATTGGGATTAAGTGACTTGCCCAAGGTCACATGGCTAGTTTTTGTGTTAAGTGTCTGAGATCGGATTTGAACTCAGGTCCTCCTGACTCCAGGGCTGGTGGGCTATTCACTGTGCCACCTAGCCGCCCCTGCTTTATGTTTTTAAATCATAGTCATTTGCCCTTAAACCATTGAACCTTGTAACCTGCCTCCTCCTCTCCCCGCCTCCCCCCCCCCAAAAAAAAAGCCATTTAAGGAAAACTAATAGATATCACTATTATGTTTGTCAGGGTATACACCATTCCACATCCATAATCTTAACACCTCTTAATTGGGATGTTGAAAGTGGGTTTTATCATCAGTTAATTCAAGTTAGTCAGAGTTCAACTGCCTTTCTCCTCACTATTTTGGTTGACAGGTGTGACTGAGTGGGACAGATTTATGGCTAATTGTACCTCTTTCTTACTTCCTTGTACTTCCATTTTATATGAACCAGTTCCTAACTTTAAATAGGATCTTAATTTTTTAAAAAATAATAGTCAATAGAGAAGCAGCATGACATAATGAATAGAACTGACCTCAGAGTTTGGAAAACACATACTGGGCTGTGTGATCCTAAGTAAGACCCTTAACTTCTCAATGCCCTGATGCAGCTCTCTAAATTTCAGAATAGTTGACCACCTGCATTGATGAGTTTCCTCATGGGGAGTTCCAATGAAATTGCATGTGATCAGAAAAAGTAATCATCATTTGCCAAAAGTAGTTTTGTTCATGGGGCAGTTAGGTGTCCCAGTGGATAGAGCATTGGGCTTAGAATCAGAAAGACTCATTTTCACGAATTTGAGTCCAGCCTCAGACACTTAACCCTCTTTACCTCAGTTTCCCCATCTGTAAAATGAACTGGAGAAGGAAATAGCAAACCACTCCAGTATCTTTGCCAAGAAAACCCCAGTTGGGGTCACAAAAACATCAACTTTTGTTCACAAACTATTATTATATGAAATGCCAGTTTTTAAAAAAAAAATAATCCCAAGTGTTTTCTTTTTTTGTTTTTTCATTTATCATCAAAATGGTATGCCTCCCCCACAAAAAAAAAAAAAAAACCAAAAACCTCCCAGCCCCTTCCCTTAAAGTGTGGATATGTCATGCCAGGGAATGGAAATTTGAATGAACTAGTGGGATTCGTAAGTTAAAGTCTGCTTCTGTGATTAAAAGGGTATACAGTACCAGGAAAGTTGTCTACTGAACTGATAATGGGTACGCATTTTAAGGGACATGTTACCTCTGTAAGTAAAGTTTGTAAAGCAATAGAAGGGCATTTAGTTTCATCTAAGAAAAGTTTTCGAGTGAATCTGACACTAACCTGGTCCCTTCCTATCTTTCCAGTCTTTTCACACCTTACTCTTCTTCACATACTTAGTGATCCAGTCACACTGGCCTTCTAGATATTTCTCTGACAAACAATCCATCTGTGGATTTGGGGCATTTTCACTGGCTCTCCCATGTGCCTGAAACCTGCTCCCTCCTGAGCTCTACTTCTCTGACTTCTTTCAAGTCCCAGCTAAAGTCCTGCCTTCTACAAGAAGCCTTTTCCCATCCTCCTTAATGCTGAGGCCTTCCCTCTGTGGACTATCTTCAGTTTATCCTGTAAATCTTGGTGGTCATAGTAATCTACCCATTAGGTTCTGAGCAACTTGAGAGCAGGGACTGTCTTTTGCCTCTCTATTCCCTGCACTTAGTATAGTACTTGGCACATTATAGACACTTTAATAAATGCTTGTTAACTGAGTAATTGACTAAGATTCTATAAGCTAAAGGGAAGTAGGGATGGATGACAGCAGTCTAGGTATATAATATTGCAGCCAAGCTTCTTCACAAGGAAGTCACAGAAGAGCAACAGTCCTCAATCTGTCTGAAAGATCATTGAACTAGACAGCATTTGTCAGGAAACAGGCATACACAGATCACTGAGATTTTGTCCACATAGTCTGAAATTGTCAAAGGGCACAAATTAAGTGACGAGTCTTCATTAGAACGTGGAGACATCATCATTTTGGTATTTCTGCAGGATGATGTCCTGACGGTTATTCGGAGAGTGGATGAAAATTGGGCTGAAGGGATGCTGTCCGACAAAATTGGGATATTCCCTATTTCATATGTTGAGGTAAGTTAAGCTGCAGCAACTTTAAGTAGACCAGTGATAGACCCAAGAAATAAACTTTAATTGTGAAATTTCATTATTAGTCATGACTCTTCTCCCTTTCCCTTCCCTAAGAGTGAACTGTACCTTAATCTTCTTTTACAGAGGGACTAGTTGTGAGAGACAAATGGTGAGAGTTATATTAGGTATCAGGAGAAATCTGGAGTAATTTCTGACTCTTGCCTGCCCTATGATTGCTGAATGCTCAAATTTCATATGCTGCTTCCCCACCCTGCCCCCGCGGCCCCGCCCCCCTTCATTATTTATTTATTTGCATTCTTTTCTTTTCCTTTTTTGGAGGGCAATTGGGGTTAAGTAACTTGCCCAAGGTTACATGGCTAGGTTTTTTTGTGTGGGTGTTAAGTGTCCGAGGCTGGAATTGAACTCCGGTCTTCCTAACTTCAGGGCCGGCACTTTACTCACTGTGCCACCTAGCTGCCCCTAGCATTCTTTTATTTTTAAATTTTGAATTCCAAATTGTCTCCTTTTCTACCTTACCTTCCCCTACCCACTCAGAAGGCAATCAGTATAATATCAGTTATACTGAAATCATGCAAAACATCTCCATATATTATCCATATTACAAAAAAAAGTAAAACAATGATATTTCAGTTTGTATTCAGAGTTCATCAGTTCTCTCTCTGGGTAGCTGTCAAGTCTTTCAGAGCTGATCATCACTACAACATAAGGCTGTTATTGTGCACAGTGATCTCCTGGTTCTTCTCACTTCATTTTGTATCTGTCTTGCCATGTTTTTTGAGACCATCCCCTCATCATTTTTTTTTTAAAGCAATCGGGGTTAAGTAACTTGCTCAAGGTTACATGGCCAGTTATTTCTGGGTGTGGTGCTGAGTATCTGAGCCCAGATTTTATCCCCAGGTCATCCTGACACTGGAGCCGGTGCTCTTACTCGCTAAGCCACCTGGCCACCCCTAAGCAATTGGGGTTAAGTAGCTTGCTCAAGGCTACACGGCCAGGTGTTTCTGGGTGGGTGCTAAGTGTCTGAGCCCAGGATTTGATCCCCAGGTCATCCTGACACTGGAGCTGGTGCTCTTACTCGCTGTGCTACCTGGCCGCCCCTCCCTCATCATTTCTTACACTCATATGCCGCAACTTGTTCAACCATTCTCCTCCAATAAGTGTCTGAGGCTAGATTTATAATCAGGACTTAATGATTTAAAATCAAATGCTATGCACTGTGCTACCTAACTACCTCTTTTCCATAAGAAGTTATGATTAAGCCTTTAAAATTTTTTTTTATTTTCAACATTCATTTTTAAAAAATATTTAATTCTAAATTTTCTCCCTCCCTTCAGTCCCTCCTCCACCCACTGAGAAGGCAAGAAATAAGATATAAATTATACATGTGAAATCATGCAACACATACGAATGAGCCTTTCAAAAAATATGTGAGGACTTTTTTTTTCCTTTTTGGAGGGGCATTTGGGGTTAAGTAATTTGCCCAAGGTTACACAGCTAGTTTTGTGTTATGTGTCTGAGGTCAAATTTGAACTCAGGTCCTCCTGACTCCAGGGCTGGTGCTCTATTTACTGCGCCACCTAGCCACCCTCTATGTGAGGACATTTTTATGGCTTTTTGGCAGTGGTTTTGGAGGTGAGACACAGGAGGCATCTAGTTGATGTAAAGACAAATGATGTCAGTAAAATCTATTTTTAAAAACTGTGAAGGGTCCCTCCATCCTACAGTAGAAGCTCAGTGTGTCTCTTATAATATCTGTAAAGCATTTAGTACAGTGCCTGGTGTGTAGTAGGTGCTAAATAAATGCTTGTTCCCTTTCCCCTCTTAGAGATTCCACTATCATCAATGCTTCCATCTCTGACTGACCTTAAAGTGTTTCTTCTCACAAAAAGATGGACTATAATAGAATAGCAGGACCACAGATTTTAGAGCCTTAAAGGAACTGAAGAGATCAGCAAGTTCAACCCCTGTATTTTTATGGATAAGAGTGAGAGGCCAGACAGAGGACCCCTAATATGTGTCATCAAAGCATTTTAGGGCTTAGAACAGCTAGGGTCACAGAAATGAACCCGTATAATGCCTCTTTTTTCAAAATGAGAAAAAAAGAGAAGAGAATCACATTCTCAAGATCATTATGACTAGTAAGTAGGAGAACTGAGTTTAAACCTGGCTATATTTTTATTCCCAGAATTTAGCACAGTGCCTGGTAAACAGTAAGGGCTTAATATTTAAATGTTTTATCTAATCTAATCTTTTTACTGCCTGGTCAAATATATAAGAGCAAGTTAATCCTAAACCTCTAGGACTTGAATCATGCTAGGATACTTATTGATTGATTAAATGACAAATGGTAGAAACTTCAGAAGTATTGCTGGCTTGGAAGCCAATATGTGAGTTAAAGCCTCTAGGGGGACTGCAAATTAAGAGGTGTTAAGGGTCAGGACTGGCTTAGGCTGGATTGATGGTTTAGCCTTGGGAGTGGAATGATATTAGACCCTTGTGCACGATATAACCTTTAAAACAAGGAAGGTCACTCAGTAATGGCATAGAAAGGATATTCAGCAAAGATACAATGTTAGTTCATTTGGATGCAACTCTGCTTATCTCTACATTTGGCACAATGGCATCCTGGGTATATCAGTTGAGATTTTCCTGGCACTGACTACTCATACCTTGTACATTTTTATCCTTAGTCTTCAGTCATTTTATCTAGTTTTCAGAACCAGTTAAGTATTGAGGATACTTTCATTGACGTTTTTTAAGGAAAAACAAGTCTTCATTCATGGACCTTCTATCCTTTCTGCCATTGATACCACCTATATAGTAGCAGATATTGCCCCTGTCACAAGGGCTAAGTTAAAAGAGAAATTGTTAAGGGCCAGGCATAGCCCCAAAGTTCCTCCAGGACTCACAAGACCAAGACTGGTATTAATAGATGGACTGATGGGTATTTCATAGAGATGATGGCACAACTGGAAACAGTAGCTTACATTGATGCGTAGAAACTTTTGGATATCTGGGAGAAGAGCAGCAGATGCAACTGCTGTCCCCAGAGAGACTGCAGAGACTCAGGGGCCATGTTAGCAGGCAGCTGGGGTGTTGTTTGGGTGTAGTTCAGAAGACCTGTTAGGGAAAATTGGGATATGAGTTGCGAGTGAAGTAAACCTGAGTGTGCCTGGGAGGTTTCTTTGAATCCTCACCTGGTAAGTGTGACCAGTCTTTTCCAATGAGTCCCTGTTACTTGATGCCATACAATGACACCCTGGGGTTTGCATTTGTTCAGAAATGATTGATTGCTTAGACTTGGCTTTATAAATTAGCTTCCATGGAATAAAAATGGGTGCCAAAGGAAGTGTGTGTGCTTTTCTTAAACCTAAGGACTAAGAAGTTTTCATAGCCACTCGGATGCATCATAGTAATCATGCTCCACTGCTAATCATAAATCATTTGGTTAGAGGACAAATGCCCTCACGCTTCTTGAATCCTGGATCTTATAAGCAAGAAAGACAATGATACCACATTTCATCTGTTTGCTAGTGATGTGACCATAAGCAAATCATTTGACCTATCTTGTACTCAGTTTCCTCTTCTGCAAAACAAAAAGGAGGAACAAACTAGATAAATATTTGCAAAGGAGGAATGAATTATTTTAAATATCTTACTAATAAGAAAAAAAATGAAAAAACTCAAGTAAAATTGATTAGTAAACCTTGCTTTGTTACTTTATTGATTGATTAAATGATTTGTGGAGGATACTTCAGGAGAACTGTTATGGCATTTGGAAGGCATTATGTAATCTAGAACCACAAATAGAACTGGGCTTTTTTGGGTCAGTCCTGGCTAAGGCTGGTCTGATGGGTCAAGCTTAGGAATGGAATGATATTAGGTACTTGTATACGACATAACCTATTCAAAATATTAAAAAGGATATTTTATATTGAAGTAATTCCTTTAAACCTACTAAAGCACACATGAGATTTTTGCAGACAAAATAAAAAATTTCATTGATAGAAATAAGGAAGATCTGGACAAATGAAGGGATGTGCCTTATACTTGGCTAGTGTACATCAATCAGTTGCAACCCTAATTCTAACTTGTCCTCTCCCAATAGAACGTAAATTTTTTGAAGGCAGAGACTATTTCACTGTCCTTCCCTTCCCTAATCTCCCATTATATATTCAAAGACTAATACAGTGTCTGGTACACAGTAGTCATTTAATAAGTGCTTGGTGGAATTAAATTGAAGTGAATTGAGTTGAACTGAACAAAATTAATGCAACTGAGAAGTTCTGTGATTTCATGCTGTTGTTTAGCCCCACAATACACCATCCCAACAACACTGAGGGAGCTCCTTTGGCATTTTCCTGTTATGAGGTCTATGCTAGTATGCTAGCATAATCAGTAAAAGCTGTTCTCCATGATGGTGTTTTATATCTCAGGAGCTCCTCTAGGAAGATCTTTAATCATCCTGTAGGTCTGGGGTTCTTTACCTTGGGTCTGTGAACTTGGTTTTTCAGTATTTTGATAACTGTATTTCAAAATAACTGATTTCCTTTGTAAGCCTGTGTATCTTATTTTAGGCATTTAAAAACCATTATTCGAGAAGGGGTCCAGAGACTTCTGACTGTCAGAGGGTTTCATGACTAACAAAAAATTAAGAATCCCAGGGCGGTTAGGTGGCAAAAAACGCCGGCCCTGGAGTCAGGAGGACCCGATTCGGTTCCGGCCTCAGAAATTTAACACCCATACAAAAAAATAGCAGTGTAACTTTGGGCAAGTTACTTAATCCCAATTGCCCTCCTGAAGGCAAAAAAAAATTAAGAATCCTTCTTCTCTATATATGTATTGGGATCTTTTAAAGACTACTTCAAAGCTTTTTCAAAACTGGTCATTCTAGAACTAAGAGGACATTTTAATTTTTATTTAATTCATATATTATCAGAAGTGAAACCCAATGACATGGAACAGAATATTCTGGGAGTTTATGTTACAGTGGAATTTTGATAATTTAAAAAGATTAGTTGGAATGGTATCCATCAGGATTGACTTAAAAAATCATTTTGTTGGTTATTCAGAGTATATTTAAATATTCGTTTTACATTAAATGTGTGACTTCCCAAACTAAGCATGGGCAGTGACTCAAAATACCCCCCTTTTTTTTTCTTTCAGAGAAAGACCTCATTTTGCATAGGCTTTATTGCAGATACCAGTCATTTGAGGTATAATTGCCTCTAATTTGCATATATATAAGCTTATCTTATTTCCTAATCAGAGTGTATTGTGATTTGAGGGAATAGAGAGTTAGGGTAGGGTTGACAGATCCTGTACTGAAAGGAGACTTGGAGACTAACCAAGTTGCACAGGGGTATAGAAAAGCAATGAATGACATAAATTCATCTCAGCAACCTAGATCTCTTTCTAATGATCACTGTGTGCCTATGAAGGTAAACAGTGGTGCACCCATAGTACTTTTGCAAAAGTTTACAAACCACAGTCTCATTTCTCCATAGAGAAATGAATGAATGAATCGGTCAATCAGCAAGCATTTAGAAGCATTGATTATATGCCAAGTGTGATGTCAAGTGCTCTGGATACAAGGAAAGGCAAAATATAACAGAAAGCTAAATTTTAGCTCCTCCATTTAAGTGAACAAAACATACACAGTATTTGAAAGACAAATTCCTAGTTTCCCCAACTTTTTTATCCAAAATATCCATTTTTGCAAGCTTCTGAAAATTAAAAAGCAATTTGTCATCATAACCAGTACTCAGTTTGCCTCCTCCAGTGTTGAGAACTCCAAGTTTTTCATAGCAAAACAGTTTGTCCACACCCATGGAAAAGGGATTCAAAGCCTATACTTGTCTTGAATTATGGCCAATGCCCTTTAGCTGTTTCGTTTTGCTGAAATCATCTTCCCTGCTTTGAAAATCACCACCCAAAAACTTTATATCCAGTAGGTTGGTGTTTCATTACATCACTTGTGTATTCTAATAGTTGTGCCAGGCAAAATTCTGAGAATTTAGTGGTCATATTTGAAAGTATGGCTAAGCATCAGACTAATAATAAAGACTACTTGTCTTTGCTTGCCAGGTTTTATCAACTGCATGTTAATATTTGTTTTATGATACATCAGAGAAGACTGGTCTGTTTTTGTTATTGTTCATGAACGGTGCAGAAATGCCTGTTTGCACATGAGCCTGTAAGAGCAACCCTGCCCCAAACCAGAGAGATATATTCAGGTCTGTTCAACCTTTCATTTGGGGCCACTGGCTCTGACTTTTGATAGGTAGAATAAACAAGTCCCTGCCCAGGCAGGAATTACTATAATTCTGTCACACATCTTTTCATTTATGGGCAATAACACATAGGCCCCTGTTCCCATGGGGGCCATAAGATAAAGGCTATGGCTAATGACCAAATGTAATTAATCTGCTTAAATAGCAACTGGATCTTGGAGGGAGTGGTGAGGGCTCTATTTCTGCCTAATTAAGAATATTCCCAGGGCGGCTAGGTGACACAGTGAGTAAAGCGCCAGCCCCAGAGTCAGGAGGACCTGAGTTCGGCTCTGGCCTCAGACACTTGACACCCACACAAAAATACTAGCCATGTAACCTTGGGCAAGTTACTTAACCCCAATTGCCCTCCAAAAAAAAGAATATTCCCCCCTCTCAGGAGGGAGAAGATAAACTGAACAGGTGTATCTCCTAGCTTGCTCAGAAGTTCTGTACAGCTGGGGTTTTTGCTCAGTCAGGCCAGGTAGCTGGGATCAAATCTTGCCGCTTAGCCCGCTGGGACGTTTTCCTGATCCCAGACCACTGGACAGTGCTTGGTCATGACGGGGAGAAGAGTGGAGATACTGCAGATTAAATTAAAAAGTGTGTTGCGCACATATATTTTTGGGGGGCTGGGGAAGAGTAAAAAGATCACCAGAGCGAGTTGAATTCTGATTAATGAAAAAATTAAGGACCTGGAAACATAATTCTTCCCCTCAGTGATAAGAAAGGTGGTCATGTAGGGCAGTGTGATAAAATTCAAATTGAAAGAGGGGGCCACCAAACCAAACATAAGGATCCCTGCACGCTGCATATTGACTTAGAATATCACACTTTTTAGTATTATAAATATTTTATTGTATTTTTAAAAATTTTATTAACTATTTCCCAATTACATTTTTAAATGGTTCAGGGGCACTTTGAAGTTGGGGATAGAATGACAGACTTTGAAGGCAAGAAGACCAGAATTCAACTCTTTAACTACTAGCAATGTGACCCTGGATAAGTCACTCATCCTTTCCCAGTCTCCTCATATGGTAAAAAAGGGATAATAATAGCACCTACTGCACATTTAATCACAAGATCAAATGAGATAATGCATTTAAGGTGCTTTGTAAAACTTAAAAGCACTATATAAATGTTAGCTCTTAAGTTTGTTTTTGTTTGTTTTTTTTCCTGTTAAATCTGATTTTTATTTAAGTTTTATTGATTTCTTTTTTTTTTCCCAAATGCTTTATTAACTTCTGGTTTACATCATTTATTTCTTCCAGATTTCGAGTTACAAATTTTTTTTCCCGTTTTTCCCCTACCTACTGCCCCAAAATAGCGGTCCCACAGGATATCCCCTCTTCCAATCTGCTCTCTCCCATATCTTCTCCCATATCCCCTTTGACTTTTCCAGTAGGGTATGGTGGATGTCTATGCCCCAATGCCTGTATATTTTATTTCCCAATTACATGTAAAATAACATTAATAATTGTATTTATATATTTTAAAACATTTGATTTTAAAACTTTGAATTCAAGATTCATTCCATCCCTCCCTTGACACCCACCCTTACTGGGAAGATAAGTAGTTCAGTATAGGTTGTACATGTGTAGCTATGCAAAATATTTCCATAGTAGATATATTGTAAAAGACTGACAATGTTTCCCTTCCTCCTACCTCACCTTCCACTTGTTCTATTCTCTGCTTTGATCCGGTAACTTTTCAAAAGTGGGTGCTTCCAATTTCCCTCCCCCTCAGCCTGTCCTCCCTTCCATCATCCCCCCTCTCATCCCCTTCCCCCCAACTCTCTTGTAGGGTGAGATACCCTATTTAGTGTGTATGTCATTACCTCCCTGAGCCAAATTCAATGAGAATAAAGTTTTGCCTTCCTGTCCTTCCCCTCCGTTGTCACCATTTTCCCTTGCCTCTTCTTTATGAGGTAGTTTACCCCATTCTGTCTCTCCCCATCTCCTCTCGTTATATTCCACTCTCACCTCTTAATTTCACCTTTTAAATATCGTCCCTTCCTATTCAATTGGTCCTGTGCCCTCTACCTATGTATACCTGTAAACATATATACACACATTTACATATGTATTCATATGCCCATATACCCTCCTATATAGACATATATATATATATATATGTATGTATGTATGTATTTCTATTCCCTTGAACTATTTTCATACTGAGAAAAGTTTCAGCAGTTACAGTTATTGTTTTTCCATGTAGGAATGTAAATAGTTCAACTTTGATAAGTTCCTTATGATTTCTTTTCCCTGTTTACCTTCTCATGCTTCTCTTGCTTCTTGTATCTGAATGTCAAATTTTCTATTCAACTCTGGTTTTTTCAGCAAGAATGCTTGAAAGTCCTCTATTCCACTGAATGACCATATTTTCCCCTGAAGAATGATACTCAGTTTTGCTGGGTAGATGATTCTTGTTTTTAATCCCAGCTCCTTTGACCTCTGGAATATCATATTCCAAGCCCTTCAATCCCTCAATGTAGAAGCTGCCAGATCCTGGGTTATCCTGATTGTGTTTCCACAATATTCAAATTGTTTCTTCCTGACTGCTTGTAATATTCTCTCCTTGATCTGGGAATTTCAGAACCTGGCTATAATATTCCTAGGAGTTTTCTTTTTGGGATCTTTTTCAGGAGGTGATTGGTGGATTCTTTCAACCTGTATTTTGCCCTCTGGTTCTAAAACATCAGGGCATTTTTCCTTGAGAATTTCTTGGAGGATGATTTCTAGGTTCTTTCTTTGATCATGGCTTTCAGGTAGTCCAATAATCTTTAAATTATCTCTCCTGGATCTATTTTCCAGGTCAGTGGTTTTTCCCATGAGATATTTCACATTGCCTTCTATTCTTTCATTTGTTTGGATCTGTTTAACAGCATCTTGATTTCTCATAAAGTCATTAGCTTCCATTTGCTCCAATCTAATTGTGAAAGAATGGTTCTCCTCAGTGAGCTTTTGAGATTCTTTTACCATCTGGCAAATTTGGCTTTTTAAGGCATTCTTTTCCTCGTTGCCTTTTTGAGCCTCTTTTGCCATTTGAGTTAGTGTTATTTTCCTCAGTCAGGCTGTTGACTCTCGTTTCATAATTTTCTTGCACTGTTCTCATTTCTCCTCCCAATTTTTCCTCCACTTCTCTTATTTGCTTCTTAAGGTCCTCTATGGCCTGTCACCAGCTCATATTTTTCTTGGAAGCTTTTGGTGTAGGAGTTCTGACTTCACTGTCTTCCTCCTGTTCCATGCTTTGATCCTTTTTATCCCCAAAATAGGAGTCTAACGTTAGATTGCTTTGCTTGGTTTGCTCCCTTTGCCTGCTCATTTTGCCACTCAATTACTTGACATTTGGGCTTTTTGCCACCGTAGAACTCTACTATCAGAGCGGGGAGCTTTGTCAAAGTAGCTGGGGTTTTCACAGGTGCTAGAGCTATTAGTTGGGTGCCCTCTCTGAATCCAGGTCTGGCAAACTGATCACGCACCCCAGGACCTCCACCCTAGACTGCAATCCAGATTCAAGCAGGTTAAAGCAAGAGTGATTACCCCTCAGACTGGTCGCTTGGTCCCCCTACACTCTGCAGGCCAGGAGCTGAAGTTGCCATGTGGCGGTGGCTGTGCTGCTGCCCTCAGCGGCTTCTCCCTCCAGGGGATAAAGGCCGACACACTCCCAACTACTGGATCCCAAAGTCCACACTGCACTGACCTCTCACTTTGTCCTCAGCATCTGTGTGTTGATAAATCTGGAAACGGCCACAGCTGCTGGTGATCTGGAGTCCCACTAGCTTGTGGTTGGTCAGGCCCGCCCTGGGGCTAAAACCTCCAGTGTTTTGGGCTGGGGTTGGGTCCCAGAGCGCTGTGCTGGCCAATTCTTGCCATCCTGCCGAGCTGTCCTCAGCGAGAAGTTAGCTTCTCTGTGTCATTTTGTGGGTCCTGTAGCTCCAAAGTTTGTTCAGAGTTCCCTTTTACATGAATTGGGGGAGGTGGAAGCCGGAGTTCCGTGGAAGTCCTGTTCCTATTCCGCCATCTTGACTCCTCCCCCTGGACCAGCTCTTAAGTTTTATCAGACTCAGTCTACAGACTTTTGCTAAATTAATTTCCTTTGTGACAAGAGAGGTTCAATCTGGAGGGGGAGTGAAGAATGAAGATTTATATGAAAACAAAAAGTATATAATCTAAGGATAATGAGTGAACCTGTGATTCATCCTTGTACTGGTTCAAGTCAGCGCATCTCTGGGAGGTTGTGACTCAGTAAGGATTACACTGTATGTGGTCAAGGTGTAACTCAAACCCTGACTCTGTTTACTACATAAATTTTAACTTCATTGTGCCTTGGTTTCTTCATATGTAAAAAATGAAGAGTTGTACTCGATGGTCCTCTAAAGTCTAAATCCAGGTCTAATTCTAGGCTTTCATGATTGTACATAAACAGACCCTTAAAGGTTTTACAAACCAAAAAATACCAGCCCTAATCTTGCTGTTTTATAAGAGGAATCCATTTTTTTTTTTAAATTGAGCCCTCCATTAAATCCTGAAAGCTCTATATCCCTCTGAGTTGTCAGATTTTCCTAATCTTAATGAATAGGTATAATTTTTTTTAAACAGAAGAAAGAAAAGCACACCCGTGGCTGCCCAGGTTGTGTTGAAAGTCCAGCAACTCCGGTTTCTTTGAAAATATTTAACCATTTCACCATTTAGTTAGAATTTTCCTTCCTTCTCCCTTTCCAACACTTGCCTTCTCTCCTACTGGGCTCCTTACTATTTCTCAAACTAGATCCTCTATCTCCCAATGCTGACCGTTTTCCGTATCTATTCCCCCATCCCCTGAACTGTCTCCCTCCTCATCTCCTCCTCCTGGCTTCCCTGGCTTCCTTCAGGCCTCAGCTAAAACTACATCTTCTTCAAGAAGCCCCATCCCTCTTAATGTTTATCCTGTATACGTCTTGTTAGTACATAAGTGTCTCCTCCATTAGACTGAGCTCCTTGCAGCAGAGGCTAGCCGTCTTTTGCCTTTCTTTGTAGCCCTAGTGCTTGGCATAGTGCCTGGCACATTGTAGGTATTTAATAGATACTTGTTACATGACTGCCCGGCTGATTTCTAGATCAACAAGAGAAAAATGTTACTTCTTAAATCATATGGTTGAACCTGAGGAAAGCATTCCTTTTTTTCCCCCTTTTCAAATTTTGACCAGAATCATCCAGATGAATGAAGTTATTTCAGTCTTGTCTAATGGTCCAATCTGTATGAGATTTCCAAGTTAGTAAATGACTGCCCAATCAAACAAATGATCCATTCTTTTGTACTGCCCACATGCAAATCAGGCTACCTATCATTATTCTGGGTGGGGGGGGGGGGGGGCGGGGGGAGGTGTGCAGGCTAAATAGACACTAAACAACTCTGTTATATGATGTATAAGTTATTTAGGTTATATACTGGTGATTCTTCTGGAATAGCCTCTTCTTAATCCAAAACTTTTTTTTTACTGCTTTCTGGAATTAGTAAGGGAAGAAGGAAAAAAAATAAGATTGACCTTTTCATCAAAAAAAAAAAAAAAGGTAGATTGAACTGTATAAATAAAGTTCAATTTGCCTTTACCTTGAGTATTCTTTCTCTTTTAGGTAAATTTAGATAAAATGTTCAGCTGACAAAATCCAAACCCAGCTTTGGTAAACTCATTTCTATTAATAGAACGGGATCATAAGGAGGTCTGAAGAGAATGCTGATAATTCCTAATATTCTTAACTTTATACCTTATAAAATTTGATCAGCTTGACTTATATTTATATTAGAGGATGATTTTTATTACTGTAGGTTTTATTCCATGTTGGAAATTTTGTATATCTTCAGAATTTTATCCTCAGATTAGACATTCTTACAATTTTTAGGCAACCTTGGACTAAAACCATTGAAAATAGCTCACTCTTCTCCCCAGGAACAATGATTTAAAGTGTGGCTTGAGGTAGTGTTGGTAGTTGAATTGAAAACAGGTCATTTAAAATAAGTAAAGAACCCCATATCATATAGCTAAATCTGGAAGGGACCTCAGAGGGTATTAAATCTGACCCCTTTTTCTATATGTAAGGAAAACAGGGAGTTTAAGGTCAGTCACAGAAGTAGATAAGAGATAGGATATGAACCCTGGTTTGCTGACTCTAGAACTGAAGTCTATACACTAGGGTTTTTATAACCTGGAGTCTGTAATTTTTTCACTTTATTTTGATTATTTGACTATTTTGATGATTATATTTCAGTGTAACTTGTTTCCTTTGTAATCTATGTATTTTATGCTTTTAAAAATATTCTGATATGGGGGGGCGGCTAGGTGGCACAGTGAACAGAGAGCACCAGCTCTGGAGTCAGGAGGACCTGAGTTCAAATACAGCCTCAGACACTTAACACTTACTAGCTGTGTCACCTTGGGCAAGTAGCTTAACCCCAATTGCCCTCCCCCCCCCAAAAAATAATATGATATGAAGGGTCCTACCAGACTGCCAGAGGGGTTTGTGACAAGAATTCCTATTTTACCCTGTCTGGCCTCTCATGCTTCTTACTGGCCTATTGCTAACTTAGAGTTTCCTTTTGTTTAATTTTTATTAATTTGTTTGTTTTAAAAGTTTCATTAATGTCATTTATTTCTATGTCATTTCAAGATGCACCCTTCTTCCCACTCCCAACCTTCCCTTTTAACGTAGAAAAAAAGTTAACAAGATCAACTGAAGCCAGGACAAGCATCTGGCATTTTAGGCAATATTAAACACCCTTATTCCCCTATGTCCTAATGAAATTTCCCTTTGTTTTAAATCAGATTATTTTAATTTTATTACAAGGAATTTGTATGACTAAGATTCAGTTAGTGCTTATCAAGTAACTACCCACCCCCCCACTCCCCCAGCCTTATGTAAATGACACAGGACCCATACTTTGACTTATTTTCACAACACAAAAAAGATGCAAAGCCTGTTCATTAAGTGAAAATCTGACCAGGGAGTAGAGCTTTAGGATTTAGTGAAGGGCTCTATTTTTAATAGCTTATGAAATAGCAAGATTATGGCTCATGTTGTATGTATATAGTTGGCATTTTTTGGTTTGTAAATCCTCTGTGATCTTAGGATCCTAGATTTACAGCTGGAAGACACCTCAGAGACCATAAATTTTAACTCTTTGATTTTTTCCATATGAAGAAACCAAGGTACAAAGAGGTTAAGCGAATTACCCAAAGTCACACAGCCAGATACCATCAGAAGCCGGATTTGAAGTTCCATCTTCCTTTATCTCAATCTGGAGCCCTACCCACTTCACCATGATGGATCTTAAGTGTTATATACCTTTAAAAAGAATGTCCAAAAAAAAAAAAAAAAGAATGCGAAAGGTACTGATGGATGATGAGTTAGCTGTGACTAAAGCCCAAGTGAGAGCCAATGTACATAGCAGTTCACCTTTGCCTACTGAACAAAGCCTGGAATCCTTAACCTGGAATTTCAAACTGTAGGCATCTCACAGCATTCTATGGAGCTCTCCTCCCAAGCTTTTCCTGAGCCAACCAAATTGACTGACTCACTTACTCTTCCTCAAATACACCTTTTGCTCTTCTTTGCCACATCTTGGCTCATGCCATTCTTTCTGTGGGAATTTCCCTTTCTCAAGTCTTGTCTGTCCTTTGAAGCCCAGCTCAAATGCACCATCTTCATTCCATAAATATTTACTGGGCTTTTAGGGAGAACTGTTACCTTTGGGAGGTTTTAGCTCTCATTTAGAGAGCCTTCTCCTTGTGTAATCATTTCATTCTTTCTAATTATTTCTTCCCAGAAGGAGACTCTTGTAGTATACATGAAACCTGGGTATTCTTTTGTCTTCCTGGCCATCCAAGAACAAAAACCGCATTACCAAAATTGCATCTAGGAATAAAAGATTGTTGGAAATATACACTGTCATTGCCCTGAGGCCAAATTGATTGATCCAGGAGAGGTCCAGATGGAGTTGAATTTCAGAGGCATGGCTAGTGTCAGTGTTTTTAGAGGGCTTCTAGCTGGGGAGGTGTAAAGCCAATCACTAGCAGCTTTTTCTCTCTCTCTTTATTATTTTTTAGTTTACATCATTCATTTCTACAAGATTTTGAGTTACAAATTTTCTCCCCATTTGTCCCCTATCCACCACCCCAAAACAAGGATCCCACTGAATATCCCCTCCCCCAATCTGCTCTCTCCTATATCTTGCCCCATACACCCTCCGACTTTCCAGTAGGGCATGGTGGATCTGTGTATCCACAGTGCCTGTATATCTTATTTCCCAGTTACATGTAAAATAATAATACATATATATTTAAATATTTGATTTTAAAATTTGAATTCCAGATTCTTTCCTTACCTCCCTCGTCACCCACTGGGAAGGTAAGCAATTCAGTATAGGTTGTACATGTGTAGCTATGCAAAGCATTTCCATAGTGGATATATTGTGAAAGACTGACTATATTTCCCTCCATCCTATCCCACCCCCAACTTGTTCTATTCTCTGCTTTGATCCTGTCCCTTTTCAAAAGTGGGTGCTTCCAACTTCCCTCCCCTCCAGCCTGCCCTCCTTTCCATCATTCCCTCCTCTCATCCTCTTCCCCCCTACTCTCCTGTAGGGTGAGATACCCTATTTAGTGTGTATGTCATTCCCTCCCTAAGCCCAATTCAATGAGAATAAGGTTGACTCACCCTTTTGTCTTCCTGTTCTTCCCCTCCATTGTAACAGTTTTTCCTTGCCTCTTCTGTATGAGATAATTTACCCCATTCTATCTCTCCCCATCTCTCATTATATTCCTTTTAATTTCACCTTTTAAGTATCATCCCTTCCTATTAAATTGGTCCTGTGCCCTCTGTCTGTGTATACCTGTACACATATATATACACACACTCATGTATGTATTCATATGCCCATATACCCTCCTATATAGACATATATATATACACACACACACACTTTTCTGTTCCCTTCAACTATTCTCATACTGAGAAAAGTTTCATCAGTCACAATTATCATTTTTCGATGTGGGAATGTAAATAGTTCAACTTTGATAAGTTCCATATGATTTCTTTTTCCTGTTTACCTTCTCATGCTTCTCTTGCGTCTTTTATCTGAATGCCAAATTTTCTGTTCAACTCTGTTTTTTTTTTCATCAAGAATGCTTGAAAGTCCTCTATTCCATTGAATGACCATATTTTCCCCTGAAACATGATACTCAGTTTTGCTGGGTAGGTGATTCTTGGTTTTAATGCACACTCCTTTGACCTCTGGAATATCATATTCCAAGCCCTTTGATCCCTCAACTTAGAAGCTGCCAGATCCTGTGTTATCCTGATTGTATTTCCACAATATTCAAATTGTTTCTTCCTGGATGCTTGTAATATTTTCTCCTTGATCTGGGAATTTCGGAGCCTGGCCATAATATTGCTAGGAGTTTTCTTTTGGGGTTCTTTTTCAGGAGGTGATTGGATTTTTTTCAACCTCTATTTTGCCCTCTGGTTCTAAAACCTCAGGGCAGTTTTGCTTGAGAATTTCTTGAAGGATGATTTCTAGGTTCTTTTTTTTTTAATTATGGCTTTCAGGTCATCATTAATTTTTAAATTCTCTCTCCTGGATCTATTTTCTAGGTCAGTGGTTTTTCCAATGAGATATTTCAAATTGCATTCTATTTTTTCATTTGTTTGTTTCTGTTTAATAGTATCTTTTTTTTAATCAATTGGGGTTAAGTAACTTGCTCAAGGTTACACAGCCAGTTATTTTTGTGTGGGTGCCATTATCTCAGGCTGAAACCGATCCCAGGTCTCTCGACGCTGGGGACAGCACTGTTACTCACTGCGCCACCTGGCCACCCCTAAGCAATTGGGGTTAACTTGCTCAAGGTTATATGGCCAGCTATTTTGTGTGGGTGTTAAGTATCTAAGCCCGGAACCGAACCCAGGTCTCTATACTCTGGGGCCAGTGCTCTTATTCACTGCGCCACCTGGCCAACCCTGTTTAATAGTATCTTGATTTCTCATAAAGTCACTAGCTTCCATTTGCTCCAATTGTGAAGGAATGATTCTCTTCAGTGAGCTTTTGAGATTCTTTTTTCATCAGGCAAATTTGGCTTTTTAAGGCATTCTTCTCTTCATTGACTTTTTGAGCTTCTTTTGCCATTCGAGTTAGTCCTTTTTTTAAGGTGTTATTTTCTTCAGTGAGGTTGTTGTCTTATTTCATAATTTTCTTGCATCATTCTCATTTCTCTTCCCAATTTTTCCTCCACTTCTCTTATTTAGTTTTCAAAATCCTTCTTAAGCTCCTCTATGGCCTGTAACCAGCTCATATTTTTCTTGGAGGCTTTTGGTGCAGGAGTTCTGACTTTGTTGTCTTCCTCCTGTTCTATGCTTTGATCCTTTTTGTCCCCCAAATAGTAGTCTAATGTTGGATTGCTCTTCGCAGTTGCTTTGCTTGCTCATGTTGCCATTCAGTTACTTGACTTTTGAGCTTTTTGCCACAGTAGAACTCTACTACCAGAGAGGGGATCTTTGTCCCAGTAGCTGGGGTTTTCACACCTGCTGGAGCTATTAGTTGGGTGCCCTCTCTGAATCCTCCACTGGCTTTGGCAGACTGGTCACCCACCCTAGGACCTTCACCCTAGACCACAATCCAGATACAAGCAGGTTAAAACAAGAGCAATTACCCCTCAGACTGGTAGCTGCAGGGCTGCCAAGGCTCAGCCATTACTCTCCCTGGGGGTAAAGGGGGTAACCACACTCCCGAACTCCTGGTTTCCATAGTCCACAGTACATTGACCTCTCACTTTGTCCTTAGCATCTATGGGTTGATAATTCTGGAAACCACCACAGCTGCTGGTGATCTGAAGTCCCTCTAGCCAGCACCTGGTTGTGGCCACCCTGAGGCTAAAACCTTCCGCTCATGTAGGACTGGGCTTGGCTTCCAGAACATTGTGCTGGCCCCTTCCTGCCGGCCTGCCAGACTGTCTTCAGCAGGAAGTTAGCTTCTCTATGTCATTTTGTGGGTTCTGTAGCTCCAAAGTTTGTTTAGAGTCATTTTTTATATGAATTGGAGGAGGTAGAATAGGGAGCTGCATGGAAGTCCTGTTTCTACTCCGCCATCTTTACTCAGCCTCCCAATCACTAGCAGCTTTCCAGAGGAAAGCTGCTGTAAACGGCTTCAAGGTTCTGATTATACAGTATAGTGAACTCTCTATTTATTCAGTAACTTAACTAAGACCAAACATTCACAGAAATCAAAGTACAGCATTCACAATGTTATGGCATAACAAGTTATCTCTAAAATGGCCACATAATTTTCACCAAAGTGTTCATATAGTTTTAAACAAAGTACATTCATTTAATAATAACTCAGTCATTTAGTAAGTCCTTAATTCAGTCACAAAGTACAAAGATCAAAGTTTTCGATCCCAGGTCACTTTGTCTTAACCTCTTCAATCAAAAATCTCCTTTCTTCTTTATTGGAGAAGTCCTTAATTATCTAAATATATCTAATATAAATATTTCTAAATACATCTAAATATAAAGGTCAAAGTTCTCTACCGCTAGACCACAGTAAATCATGATCTTCTCAGTTTGCATTAAATACCCAAGGAGAGGTCTTTTCATCTTGACTCGAGGCAGGCTCTCAGCTTCCATGGTTCCTCTTCCATGGTCCCAGCTGCTGCCCAAATCTATCCAGCTGTCACCTGGAGTAAATGGCAGGCAGCTCTTAGTTCCTTGTCTAGCTCCTTGTGCAGTTCCTGTTCCATATTGAAGCCCACAGTGTCTAGTCCACCTCAAGTTCTTCATAGTTTCTATTCCTGGGAAGACAAAATTTAACAAAGCCACAATAACATTTATACACATTGCTGGCATCCTCATCCGTTAACTTTCTGCCTTTGAAATCAACATAAACCCAACAACAAGGTCTGAGAAATCAACACAAATCATCAATATAGTCCTAGGACCTCTGAAAATGTCAGTAAGACCCTCCTGCAGGATTTCTGTAAACATACAAGGAAATCCTCTTTCAGGGCTTCTGAACCATCAGTAAGGTCCCAGGGCTTCTGTAACAGCAGTATCATCCTCTATTAACAAACGAGTCTGACAAAGTAACACCAAAACAAAGTACCAGCACCATTGTCATGCTTCCTTCCAGTTCTCCTATCTTCTCATTTCTCACTTCTTCTCAGTTCGATTTTCTGTTCTGCCACCACAAATTCTGTTCTTAATTCATAGCAGTTCTCAGAAGTTCCCAGGATCCTAGCAGTTCTCTCTCTCTCCTAGCAATTCTGGCTCTCTAGCTTGGGCTTTTCCTTATATATGGTATTAGCTCTTCCCTGTTCCACCCCTTCCTGTTACATCAGCAACTTCCTCCCACTGTGGGATTCACAAGTTCTGGATCTTAATACTTGACAATCATGAACTTGAAACAAGGTGCTAGTATCATATAAACAAGGTGCAAGTACCTGTTTGCTTGCCATTACAAGGGGCAGGGAAGATCTTCAAATCCCCATTACCATTACAGGAGGTCTGGGGCCCTTACTCTACTGCAAAGGCATCCAAAGCAAAACATTTTAACTATGCATACATTCTCTGACCCTCAAAAATGAAAAGCTCATTCACCCTTAAAATTCTGATCATGTCCTTCCTCCCATCAAAAACATTCAGCAGTTTCCTTCTTGCCTATCAAATAAAATAAATTCATGATCCTTGCATTCCAGTCCTTCAGCACTATAACTTTAAACTATAACAATATGGTGCAATGGATAAAGCATTGGTCTTTGGGTCAGTTATGTTTGAGCTCAAATCTGATGTCAATCAGGTACTTACTAGCTGTGTGACCCTGGGAGGGTCACTTAACCTCTCCCTGCCTCAGTGTCCCCTACAGTAAAATAGGTTTAATAATAGCTCCTTTCTCACTGGCTGTCATGAGGATCAAGTGAGATAATAGTTATAAAAATGTTTAGCACAGTGCCTGGCACATAAATGTTTAATAAATGCTTCTTCCCTTCCCCTTCTTTTTCCAACTTTATCTCATACCACTTCCCTTGAAATATTATGTGGCTCAACCAAACAGGATTACTCTCCATCCTGTATTCTTTTCTGGCAGTCTCCCATCTTTCCTTTTAATCCCTCATATCTGAAATGGATTCTTCTTCCTTCCTCCCATTCTTTTCTATTGCATTCCTTCCCTTCTTTTAAGACTCATATCTGGGGGCTACCTTCTGGGTGAAGCTGTCCCTGAAAACTCTTCAGTGAAAGTGATCTTGCTCTTCTGAAATTTCTGAGCCTGTGTTTTGCATTTCTGCCATGTTCTTTTTCATATTCTGTCCTGAATCCTACTTACTGCAGAGTCCACAGTGTATCTACCTTTGTCTTCTCTGTGCTTAGTATAATTCCTTGCACGTCCTAAATGCTTAAACAAATGCTTCCTTGTATTTCATGCAGTTCAATTCAATAAATATTCAACTTATCTTTTTAAGAGAAATTCGACACCAAACATTTTTGATTCTAGAAATGTTTAATTTCAGCTTACAAAAGGCATACAAAGCATACAAACATAATTCTTCTTAAACAGGGCATAAAGCATCCAAAAATGATCTGTCACAATGGAAGCTGGCCTTGCTAACTGATTAATTCTAGGAGAGAGGAATTCTTGTGAGTATTCAGAGTCAGAGGTGTGTTTATACTCTCAATAACCTAGAATTATCAGTGGTGACTCATTCTGAGTCAGGTTTTTTGCAAAGGGCTTTTATGAAGGAGCGGCATTGGGATACCAGGCACCATTTTAGATGTTAAAAGTAAAGTCCATTCTTGGCGTTTGCACAGGGACTTTTAACTTTGTCCCTAACTCTTCCTCATTGTCATACTTGGCTCACCAGATGCATCCACAGAGGTATTCTGGGCTACTAAGCTACTTTGTAGGTGATGAGTGAGCCCACCACTAGTGAGGTAAGCACTTAACAGACTCACTACTGTGCTCAAACATTTATAAATGGAGTTAATCCAAATTCCATTCAGCTCTCAAATCCTTGCCTTTTTTTTGTTTTTGCTAAAGCTCAAGGGTCTCATTAAAAGAAACATCTTTCAGTTGCTGTTCAGTTGATTCATTAATGCCACTGAGGGGTAGTTACCATGTTGTAGTGTTGAGCCTCCTAGATTAAGGAACAATGGGTAGATTTCAGGGCATCCTTGAACTTGGATGGGAAAAATGACATCTTTATTTCAATATAATTGGTTTTCTTTGAAATCCCATTTATTTTACATTATGCATTTTAAAACATTTGGAGAAGAGGTCCATGAGGTTTTGTCTGCTAAAGGGGTCCATGACACAAAAAAGATTTAAGAACTCCACCCCCATAGAAAGCAGCTCTTCCCACCCCCTTCTAGGAAGTCTAAAGACATCTTGAAAGCTCCACAAAGCCACACTATAAACAGTTAGTTGCACATGGAACCTGTAAGGTATATAATATACTTTGCAAACCTCAAAATTCTAGATAAATGTCTCATCATTATCATTATCACAAATTTTTGTGAAAAATTACTGATTTTGAGCTAGAAGTGATTTAGACTTTAGAAGTGATTAAATCCACCCCCTTTATTTTATAGATGTAAAAATGGGTTCCCTAGGATGAAGCAATTTGCCCTGGGTCACCTAGATAATAAATGGCAGAGCTGAGATTCAAACCCAGGTTCTCTGAATCTGATGCTCATTCCCCTGAGGTTATGGGGGGGAGGGTTGGTTAATGAATAATGATTGTCTTTTCATAAAGAGCCTATACAAACATAGTTTTTGTTCTTTTGTTTTGGTCTAAACTTGTGATATCATCAGCAGAGGGGATTTCCAATATGAATGTATTCCCCAACCAGATAAGAAAGTTTTAAACTGAAATTTAAGGGGGAGGGAGTAAAAAGTTCCAGGAAAAACTGAAAACCCCAATATGGGAGAGGACATTAAAAAACTGAGCACATCCAGGATAACCTGGGTTACTTGAGTATTTGAAACCAAATCATATGAAGTTGAGGAGCCCTGAGGCTTCTTAGAATGAGGAAAAGAAGACTTACAGGGAATATGATAGCTGTCTTCAAATATTCAAAAGGTTGTCAGGTAGAAGGGAGACTATCACAGAATGTTAGATGTGGAAGACATCTTTAGAGATCGCCTACTCCAACCCACTCAGACAGATAAAGAAACAGAGCCCAGACATCTGAATGGACTTGTTCAAAAGTCACACAAACCACCTGTGGCAAGAGCCAATATTAAACCAGATCACCTGGTTCCAAACCCAGGATGTTCCAAAGGGGAGAACTAGGAAAAGCAAAAAAAAATAATAATAATTTTTTTTCTTTACTGGCTCAGAATAAGGGACAGCAAGGTGACGTAGTGGATAGTGTGCAGGACTTGGAGTCAGGAAGACTCATCTTTGTGAGTTCAAATCCATCCTCAGACACTTTCTAGCTGTGTGACCCTAGCCAAGTCACTTCACCCTGTTGGCCTCAGTTTCTTCATCTGTAAAATGAGCCAGAGAAGGAAATGGCAAATCACTCCGGTATTTTTGTCAAGAAAACCCCAAATGGGGACACAAGTTGGACATGACTGAAAATGGCATATTGACAAAGAATAACTTTCTCATAATTAGGAGGGTCCAACAATGAAATTAGTGGTTTCCAAAAGTAGTAAATTCCCCATCATTGGAATCTTTTTCCTCTATTCACTTCTCTATAATTAGTCCCCATCTCCCAGGCTTACAGCAGATGGCCTGTCTAGGCCATCTATGCTATCTCACTGAGGTCAACCTTGCTGCATTAATCATCCTTTCACGTTCATTCCTCTTCTTGATTTCTCCCACTGCACTCTTGCTTTCCCATCTCTCTATTGCCATTCTCTCTAAGTCTAAAAAATACCTTCCTATGACCTTTGCACCTCATTAGACTAAATCTCTCTTGTATTTGACTACAAAGCCTGAAAAAAATCTATACACTGTGTCTCTATATTCTGCCAACCATTCATTATAATTGGATTCTTTATGTATGTACCATTATTAATGAATCTGATCTCTTATCAAAGACCATATCACGTCTGAAGGTCCTTTTCTCAACCCTCATGCTTCTTGAACTCTCTAGAACATTTGGCACTGTTGACCGTCCCTACTTTCACTTACTTTGCTTTGTCTTGGTTGTCTTCCTGTCTCTCTAATGACTCCTCCCCCATCTGATTTTCCAGCTTTTGCCTACTCTTGATTCTTTAATGTGAGCACTCCTTAAGGTTTACTTTTTAGGCTCTCCTCCCTTCTTACTCTTCAGTTTCCCCCTTAATTTCATTTCTTTTTATCCTTTCAACAGTTATTTCCAAGCAGATGACCCTAGGATCCATACTTCTACCTTTCACAGTATATCTTGAATTAAGTATTACACTAGTGTATCTTAAGTTCATGTGTCCCAAATGAAACTTCTGGTTTTCCCTTTAAACCTCCTCTTCCTGACTCCAGCGATTCTGTCAGTGGTTGCCATCATTCACTTTACCTTCTGTGCTTGAAACCTTGGAGGTTTCTTTTGTTTCCCCCTTCTTTTCACATCTCCTTTGTGATAGGATGATAGCTCTAGAGCTAGAAGGGACTGCAGAAGCCACCTAATTCAACTCGCCCATTTTACAGAGAAGGAACTGAGGCCCAAGAAGGTTAAGTCATTTACCTTAGGTTACACAAGTTGTAAACATTAGGGGTAGAATTTGAACTCAGGTCCTTGCATTTCAGAGCCCCAGTGTCCGTGCTGCCTCCCTAACTCCACTTAATTTTTCCTTTACAACATCTTTCAATCTGTTCTCCTCTCTTTATCCCCACTGCTAGAGTCCTTGCTAATTCCTCATTGCTACATGTCTGGACCGCTACAATAGCCTCCCAACTGATCTCTCCATTCTCTCTTCATTCTAATCCATCTTTTACACTGTTGCCATAAAGTACAAATTCCTTAGCCTGGTATTCAGTGCTCCTACAATCTAGGAGTGTCCTTCCTTTCCAACTTCATTTTATAGAACTTTTTGCCATTTACTCTAGCAAAGCAACCAAAATACTTATTGAGTTGAATTGAATTTTGTCCTGCATGAGTCAGTCCCATTGACCTGCAAATGAAAGTAATTCTGCATTAGCAGATGCTATCATTTTTCATTATCTTTGAGAGTTTGTTGGAAGGGCTCAGGAAAGTCTAGAGTCCTGGAAAAATGGAAATGTACTATCCAATTTTGAAAAAGCATGACCCTGCTAATTAGAGACCACCTGGATCAGCTAAATTTTAATACCTGGGGAGATAACTACAACAAATCATTAATCAATTGGTAATCACGTAGAAGAGAGCCAGATATTGAGCAGTAATTGGCATAACTTTGTGAAAATATAATTGTGGCAGACCAGGTTCATTTCCCTATGGTATTTACTGCCAGCCTTTCAATTCTTTCCAACAAGACATCTTCATCAAGACACCAGGAAGACTGGACCTAATCCTACCATTCATGGGTGGGTGAAGGATATCCATTGATAATTATTCTTCATCATCCTTAGAAACAGTTATTAATTAGGGTATACTTAATACTGTGATGAGGGTTTGTCAGTTTTGGTTTTGAAAGGCTCTTTTGTCTTACATTAAAGTATGTTGTGTCAGGGAATATTTGATTTTTTTTTATTCTTCACCTTTTATTTCATATAGTCCTTTTTATAAGATTAAAATAGCTATATGTTGGATGTTTTCCTTATTTCTTTATCTGCCTGCTCAACATAATTACAAGTTGTTGTAAAGTTTGAGGATTTCAGGAATTTTTCCCTCCCTGCCAGGCCTAAAACAAAAAACTCTTATGATTTACTGCTCGTGAGGATTCCATTCCAAACACCTAAAGTATATGGAAGGCTCCTTGTAATCTTGGTTCTCTTCTTGTTACTTGCTCGAGAATGCTGTAGAAGGTCCCTATCAGTGAGCCCTGAGGTTTATGTTTGATCCTATTTTGAAAATTGAGTATGATTCAAGACAATTGATGTAGGCACCTAAAAAAGGGATAGGGTTCAGACACTTATTGGCTATGTGATCTTGGGCAAGTCACTTAACTTCCATCTATCTCAGTTTCCTCATATATAAAATGGGGGTAATAATAACACCTACTTCCCAAGGTTATTGTGAGGATCAAATGAGATAATAATTGTAAAGCGCTTTCTAAACCTTAAAGCACTCTATAAATGTTCATTGCTGCTGCTGCATTAATATTATTATTTTCCATATAATTTTGTCTCTGTGTTTCCTGTTCTATACTGCGTGGAGAGTAATTAACTATAAAAGGAAGACACTCTTCCTTAAGAACATCACTGCCTTTTTGCCCATTTTCTAAAATCCAAAAGTTGCAACTTAACTTTTAAGGCCTTATTTCCAGGGTTTTGTGTTAAGCTAAAATACAGCTCCTATGAAAAATAGAGTTTAAAAAATAGAGGCAAGAGAATCGCCGATTATTTGTTGCACCATAGAAATAGTGTCAGTGTTTATATCCAATGAAACCTCAGCATCGATGGAAAATTATTTCAGTGAGAAAGTATTTGTGGATGTGTTTATATAATAAGTAGGCAACTAGGTGGTCCAGTGGGTAGAGCACTGGGTCTGAAGTCAGGAAACCCTGAGTTCTAATATGACCTCAGACACTTACTAGCTATGTGACCCTGGGCAAGTCACATAATCTGGTTTGCCTCAGTTTGCTTACCTGTAAAATGTAGAAAAGGAAATGGCAAACTAATCCAGTATCTTTGCCAAGAAAATCCCAAAAGGGGTCACAGAGAGTCAGATACATCTGAAACAACTGAACAATAACAAATGTACATATTATGTATTTATGAATGCTTAATTTTAGAACCTTTAAAGTTTAAATGAAGCTGAGAGGCAACACGGTAGAGGCAATGTGGTACAGCAGAAAGAATTCTGGCTTTAAAGTTGGAGGACTTGGGTTTGAATCTTACCTCCATCGTTTATTGTCATTGGGTCAGTCATTCAAACTCAATTTCCTTATTTGTAAAATAAAGGTGTTGACCTGATGGCCTCTCAGGTCTCTTCCAGGTCTCAGTGTATGACAAGATTATAGAGGATTTCAGAGTCAGGAAGACCTTGGTCAGTCTCACCTCTGATAAAGGCAGCTAAGTGGCACCATGGATAGAGTCCTGGGTCAGGAAGAGCTGAGTTCAAATCCAGCATCAGACATTTACTGGCAAGTTATTTAACCTCTGATTGCCTCAGTTTCCTGATCTTTAAAATGGGGATAATAATGCCACCTACCTCCCAGATTGTTGAGAATCAAATGAGATAATATTTGTGAAGCACTTAGCGCAGTGTCTGGCACATAGTATTGACACTAAATAAATACTCATCATTGATGATTGTTATTATTGACATATACTGTTTGGATGACTGTGGACAAATCCTTTAACCCAACTCTGTAAAGCCATAAGTTACAGAATAATTGTAGTTGGTATTGGTAGGAGGAGCCCCCTACCTGGGAACTCTCTAAACCAAAAACATTACAGGTCCACATTAAAAACAATAACCTGAATTGTGAGAAAGCCCAATAAGGAAATTTGTTATGAATAAATAGGTTTCATTGTACCTATAAGGTTTTTCTAAACTTGAATCTGTTGATGGTTTTGCAGTTTAACTCAGCAGCCAAGCAACTGATAGAACTGGACAAGGCTTCATTGTCAAGTTCAGGTATTGACTCTGGAGAAGGCCCATCAGGAACAGTCCACAGCAGTGCAGCAGCCCCAAAACCCAGTGACACCAAGAAGAACACCAAGAAGCGGCACTCCTTTACCTCCCTCACCATGGCTAACAAGTCTTCCCAGGCTACTCAGAACCGCCATTCCATGGAGATCAGCCCTCCTGTCCTCATCAGTTCCAGTAATCCCACTGCTGCAGCTCGAATCAGCGAACTGACAGGACTTTCCTGCAGTGCTCCTTCTCAGGTAAATGAATCATGTGAGGGTGGGGCAAAGGACACATACAGAGACTATTGAGAAGAAGTCCTGTTCTCTCCCTAATAAATGGTCATTTGGAAGTACAGTAGTGCTCTTAAGGCAAAATGGAATCATGGCTTCATTATTTATTTTTTATCTGAACTAAAATTTCATTGGAATAGCAAACTCCCAATAAGGAACTCCCAACATTATAAATAAGCATCTTCATTATAAATTATCATCTTGGACAGTACCATAGGTAGAAGATGAACCCATGTGTTTGGCTCTCTATTCACTATGCCCCCTTGCCTCTCACTGGTCCATTTTTCATGTGGGAAAGCAGAGGTTAGAGGGAAACTAACCTGAATGTCTTTACTTAAGACCACCCAAGCAGTCTTTAGAAGAAGAAACATCTTGCCAACCCAACCAGTTGGGCTGAATTTCCTTATAAGGATGGTTTGGAAAAGTTTACCAAGTAAAACTTTACTTTTATCCAATCTTAGGATGCTGTGGTTGAAATACTTTTTGATAAAGCTTTCAATTGCCTATATTTATATAAGCCTACCTTCCTCTTTTAGTCTTTTCAGTAAGTATTACTGAGGAGGCAAAACAATGTGAAGAAAGAGTTCTTTTAAAGGAACCCTTCCCACCCCAAATAGGCTTAAAAGATCCCACAAACCTCTCAGTTCCCTAAGACTTAATGATCCTATAAGTGTCCTTCTCCTGTGTGTTGGCATGTTAATCATGATACCTAAGGAGAACATGAGCACCTGTCGTTTGAGAAAGTAGTCATGCCAGTGTTGGGTGTTACTTTCCATCTCTATGAAAATGCTTTCTTTTCCAACAACCACTTTCATTTGCTTTCTTGATCTTCTACCTCTGTACCTTGTTGTGTGGCACAGCCTTAGTTTAGCTTCTGAATAGTTTTTTTTTGGGGGGGGGGTGGATCTTTACCTATGATCTCATTAATTGAAGGAACTCCCAGTGAGGAAACTCCTTCTACTAATGCTGACCAGTACTTGCTTTACAACTTAGAATCTCAGAAAATTGCCTGTGGGGCACTAAGATGTTAAGTTTCATGCACAGGGTCACACAGCCAACATGTCAGAGAGATCATTTTAAACCCAGGTCTTTCTAACTCTGAGGTTGGAGCTCTGTTCACGACTGTCTCTTAATGGGTCTTTTAGTAGAGCTTTATTTACAGCCAATCAGTAAAGCATTTCTTAGTCAGACATCCAGTTGAGCAAACATTTATAAAGCCCCTACTCTGTGCAGAGGACCGTGTGCAAGCCTTGTTTTATTGAACACCCACCTGAGGTTCCCCCCTTGAAGGTTCTTGGATAGATTTTGGGGGATCCATAAACATAGATGGGAAAAAATATTACATCTTTACTTCAATATAATTGGTTTTCTATGTAATCTTAAATATTTTATTTTATGCATTTAAAAACATTATTCTGAAAAAGGGTCCATAGGCTTCACCAGACTGTTGAAGTGATCCATGTCACAAACAAGGTTTAAAAAAAAAAACACCTTATTTAAATAGAGAAAAAAGACACGACTTTGAAAACAGTGGGAATAGGTCAAAACATATATGAAATATGTAGTGAAAAAGAAACATATAAGTTTATATTCATTCATTCAACAAAGTTCCAATCCAGACTTTGCCATTTATTAGCTACATGACTTCAGGCAAATGAGTCTCAATCTCCTTACCTGTAAAATGGGAACAAAAATTCTTTCTAATGCTCGCATCTCAGAACTCATTGCACTGTTTGTGAGGAAAGCACCATGAACTGTCCAGGGCTGTATACACGTACGTGAGCGGCTGCTATATTTTTATCCTGGGGTTTGAGATGACCTGCAGATCTGTATCCAAAAGGCTTCCCCTTCAGGGGATGGATCTGCTGAAAGGGCCATGGCATCAAGAACCCTGCCCCACCTGAGGCTACTATCTTTTGAAGATAACCAAATCCTGAGGAGAAACAACCATTTGCTCCTAGTCAGCCCCAGGCTCATGTCCTTCTTACTCCTACAATAGAAATAGGCTTTATGTCCCAGTGGAAAAACCTAGATTCAATTCCTTCCCCTGAGGTTGTTACCTGTGTGATCTTGAGCAGGCCACTTAGCCTCTGTTTGCCTTATTTTCCTCCTCTACAAGATGAGGAGATTATCTCTAAATCTGTGATCTTATAAAAAAGATATTTTAAGTGAAATCTACAGTGTATGATTAGATAAACATGGTTTATCCCTCCAGCATTCTTCCTTCTACTATGCTATGCTATATTGAGAGGATTTTATTGAATATTAGGTGGTATAGTGGATAAAGTGGTGGGCAGGAAGACTTGAGTTCTCATATGGTCCCAAACACTTACTAGTTATGTGACCCTGGGCAAGTGTTTTGCTTTAGTTTGTTTGCTTTAGTTTCTCCATTTCTGAAATGGGGATAATAATAGCACCTACTTCCCAGGGTTGTTGTGACAATCAAATGAGTTAATAATTTTAAAATGCGTAACACAGTACCTGATAATGAATATTTTTAAAGTGCCCACTATGTGCCAGGCATTGTGCTAAGTGCTTTACAGTTATTAATTTCTTTGTCTGTTTTCTATATCTATTCTCTAATTTCTATAGAAATATTAACTATTATTACTCTACTGCTTATTTCTATAGTGTAAGAGCAGGTATATAAGCAAATGTTCTCCCTCCAGGTCATGACTGATAGAATCCATCTCATGATGGAGATGTTCATATAACCCCAGAATTTGAGCCAGAAAGGACCTTAAAAATCAACTCATATGACCCCCTTACCTTACAGTTGAATAAACTGAAGACCAGAAGTGATTGGCCCACAGTCACCTAGGTAGTAAAAATCAGAACTTTGGAAGGCATTTCACATTCCATTTTAAATCAAATCATAAAATGTTCTCTCTTGAAAGTTCCCCTTAGCATTTCACAATAGCCCACTTAGTCCAGTCTAGAGGTCACATCCACCCTTTCTTACCCCACTCCCCTATCACCACCATGCATCACTACCCCCCCTTCTCCCAGACTGGCACCTCAGATACAAAAGTAGTTCATTGTCATGTTAAAGATAACCACCACCATCTGACCCCAGGAAGGCTACTCTTAAGACATTGGAAATTTATCACAGCAACCTTTGCCCCTTTGGACTAGGCAAGGGTAAGAAATTCCCCCTCCCGGGCTTGTTCAAAGGGACATCTGTGGTCTGAAAAGAACAGAAACACAAATAATAATACTGGCTTAGCAATATTCATTCCTATATGCTTCCCATCTTATGGGTGTTCTAAATGAAGAGAAATGTGAGTACTAATTATTAGATATTGATCCATATAACTTTACTTTGATGTGGAAGGAAAACATGATTGTGGAGTATTTTATTTACTTATCATTTTTACTCTACTAAGGTCCTACTCTGATGCCTTATCATGGTATTAAGGAGACCTTTGGGTTTTCAGGGTCCAAATCATGGACACTCTGAAAGGCCCTGCTGAGAACAGAAGACTTCAATGGTTGGTCATTTAAGGACTAGCCTAGCTATGTGAGAAAAGCTTATCACCAGGTTGGAGTTAGGCTGACAGATTTTTTGGCCACAGTAAACTGTATCCTATGGTACATTTTCAATCAGTGGAGTAGGGTATATGTACCAACAAAATCATAAATCCTTGAAATACTAAAACGTGACATAGTAGCCATCACTTTCCTTTCCATCTTTCCTGCTTCCACATAGGGCTTGAGATAGCTATTGTTAAGTAATACTGCTATCTCTCTATATTTTCTTCCATGACCATGTGAAGTCTTATTTGAGAACTTGAAGGCATGCAATCACATCCCCTCCCTGGGACAAAACCCCCACATCTGTCAAATGAGAGTGTATTGGACCAGATAACCTCTAAGTTTCCTTCTAATTCTACATCTGTGAGCCAAGATAAAAATTGCACTGGATTTAATGGAAGTGATCATGTTGTCCCTAGCTGTTTAAAGCACTGATGTCTTTATTTCGCTTCTCTGTTGGTTCCTGTAAAGCCAAGCACAAGCAGCTTTCCAGAGGACTGCTGCTGCTGTGAAGAGCTTTAAGGTTCTTATCACATAGTATGGTGAACTCTATTCAGCAGTAAACTAAAGCAAAACATTCACAGAAACCAAAGTACAGCATTCACAATGTACCTTATCACTAAAGTGGCTGCATAGTTTTCACCAAAGTGGCCACATAGTTTTAAACAAAAGATATCATTCAGTAAGTCTTTAGCTCAATCATCCTTTAAGAAGCAAGACTCCTCAAGGGACACAAAGTACAAAGGTCAAAGTTCTCTACCCCAGGTCACATTGTCTTAATCTCTCAGTCAAAAAATCTTCTCTCTTCTTGATTGGAGATTAGTTTCCAATCATCCTTAAGAGGTACAAGGTACAGAGTACAAAGTTCTCCCACCCCTAGGCCACAGTAAATCATGATCCTCTCAGTCAGCACTAAGTACCCAAGGAGAGGCCTTTTTATCTCGACTCAAGGCTGGCTCCCAAATTCCATGTTTCCTCTTCCATGGGTCCAGCTCCTGCCTGAATCTACCCAATCATCACCTGGATTCAAAGGTAGGCAGCTCTCAGCTCCTCGTCCAGTTCTGTATTGAAGCTTACATTGTCCAATCCACGTCAAGTCCTTCAGTTTCTGTTTCTGGGAAGACAGAGCTTAACAGAGCCACAATAACATTCATGCACATTGCCAGCACCATCATCATTTCACTATCTGCCTGTGAAATCAACACAGACCCACCAACAAAGTCTGAGAACTCAGCACACATTATCAGTACTGTCCCAGGACCTCTGAAACCTCCTCCAGGACTTCTGTAAACAGACAACAAGAGAATCCTCTTGCAGGGCTTCCACTAAGGTCCCAGGGCTTCTGTACAAAGTATCACAAACAAAAATCAACATAGACAGAACAGACAAACAGAGTGCCGGCCTCCACAACCCTTCCCCTTCTCAGTTCTGCTCTCTCCCAGCTTGGGCTTCTTCTTGTATATGGTCATTAACTCCTCCCTGTTCCACCCCTTCCTGTTGCATCAGCAAGTTCCTCTAACTGTGGGTTTCACAAGTTCTGTTTCTTAACAAAGACTTGATATAATCAAGAGCAAGGCTCAACTGAAACAAGGTGCTAAGTATTTGTTTGCTTGCCATTACACCTCCTAAGCAACAACTGACGTTGATGTAGCATTTTTAAGGTCTGCTAACTGCTCTATACACATGAATTCATGGAGTCTCACAACAGCTTTGTGAGGAAAATATAGTGCATATTAAAAATCCCTAGATTTAAAAAATTTTTAAATTTTATGGATCAAATTTTTGTATCTAATTAAGTTAAATGTATGGATGTAAATTTTTAAATTTATGGATTAAAAATCCATAGATGAGGAAATTGAAGCCTGGTAAGAAGTTCGTGGTCGGGGCAACTAGGTGGTGCAGTGAATAGAGCACTTAAACTGGAGTCAGGAGGACCTGAGTTCAAATCCAGCCTCAGACACTTAACACTTATTAGCTGTATGACCTTGGGCAAGTCATTTAACCCCAATTGCCCTGCCCTCCCCCTGCAAAAAAAAAAATGTTCGTGGTCACACATATAGTAAATGTTGAACCTAGGTCTTCCATCCACGATGCTATACTTCTTGAGTGGGCCTCATTGCATCCATATTAAGTGGCTCAGTACATTTTTCTGTTTCTTTGTTCTAGTGTCTTATTAATTGCTTCTGGTGTTTATTTTAAAATTTGCATAATGATTCAGTTTTCTTTGTGCTTGGCCACTATTCAGTGAAAATTCCAAAAACATAAATAAACCTATTTGTTTATAAGATGTTTCATCCAGGTGAGTCACCAGAACAGGTTTGCACAGGTATTTGTGACTGACAAGCTGTATACAAAGGAGTTGGATTAGATGATCTCCAAGGCACCTTCTGGACCTATAATTTTATGATTTTTTGATAAACCTATGGTAATAGATAATCATAGAAACACAGTATAATGGATTTGGAGTCCAAAGACCTGAATCTGAATCCTGTATCTGCCCCTTACTAGGTACGTAATGTTGGCAGGTTACCACACCCTTCTAGTGCTATTTTACCCCTAAGATCCCTTCTGGGTCAAAATCTAGAATGGCAGGCTCACACATGATACTTTGCAAAACTCTTCCATATAACACTGAGAGAGATGTACTATCACCTCCATTGTGATGTAGCTGCAAAGGTTACATGATTTACCTAAGGCCATACATACCACTAGTAAGTGGCAGAACTGACACAAATCTGTGTTTTCTCAAAGAAACTCATGATCTTTCCACTGAATACATGATTAGTGGGTTTTGCTATTCACTAACCTCCTCTGTAAACAAAGCTCACACAACAATAATTGACCTTGACCTCAGCCAGCCAGAGCAGTCATTACTGTTAGGCCTATTAGAACTGAGGATATTTTCACAGGCCTCAGGGAATGAAGAAAGGCCTCCATCTTCCTCATTCAGCCACCCTTTCATGTTGTGCTGGGCTAAACACCAGGAAAAAGAAATGGGGCAGAGTAGAAGGTCAACACTTTCCTTCCCAAGATAATAATATTAATTGGGCTGATGTGTTGGTTAGTTTTGCAGAATAGCTCCTAGCCATCCCTTTTTAAATTTGTAACAAAGGATGTCTCTCTGACTAGGGTTTATGCTTAGAAATGAAAATGTTATAAAACTAAAAATACCAATAATTTCATAAGAGAACTTAATCATTTTCAGCCCATATTCTCTGCCTCTTTACTACCATTCTCTTTATATGAAATTAAATGAGATAATCTCCAGGTCATCCCAACACTGGAGCCAGTGCTCTTACTTGCTGAGCCACCTGGCCGCCCCTAAGCAATTGGGGTTAAGTAACTTGCTCAAGGTTACACGGCCAGGTGTTTCTGGGTGGGTGCTAAGTGTCTGAGCCTGGGATTCGATCTCCAGGGCATCCCAACACTGGAGCCGGTGCTCTTACTCGCTGTGCTACCTGGCCGCCCCCAGTAGGTGCTTTTAATAAAATGCTTGTTTCCTTCCTTTCAGTCATCCATCTCCCACTTTTCCAATAATTAGGTTTTGGACATATTGACTGTTAAGACTCGGAAAGGACCTGAGAAATCATCTAGTGCAGAGGTTCTTAGTTTGGGTGTCATGGTTCCTTTTGGGCAGTCAAGGGAACACAGTAGTACTTTTGCAGAATAATGGTTTTAAATTCATGAAATAAGATGCATAGAATTATAAAGGGAAACCATTTATAGTAAAATACACTTATCAAAAGATTAGAAAAAAATTTCATGGACCCCCAGATTGAGAATTCCTGATCTAGTCCAATATTCTCATTTTACAGATGGATAATTAAAGATTAAACAGGCTAAGTGATTTGATCAAGGTCACACAGGTAATAAATGACAAAACCGATGCCAGGATATTCCTGGTTGTTTATTAATAGGTCCTGGGGGAGAGTCTAGGGTCCAAAGTGATGCACAGCTGTTTGGGCTCTGGTCCAGGGCCTACAATTAACAGCACTCACTACATTTTGGCCTTCTTGGTCAACACCTGTTCTCATTTATTCCTATAATAAACATGACTTCATTTCTCAATACAGGGTGTCCCAAAAGTCTTAGTGCAATTTTAATGGGATACTCGGTATTTGAAGGCTGGAAGGAAGGAAATGAGAAAGGGAGGAAGAATGGATGGATGGATGAAAGAGCAGAAACATTTCTAGTTAGAAAGTGGAAAACCATTGTGTTCAGTCTTTGAAAGAAAAGTAGTTCACAAAATGTGCTTTCCAGGAAAAGCTCACTGGACACTGTGTGTGTGTGTGTGTGCGCGCGCGTGCGCGTGCATGTGCGCGCTCACAAGAAATATAGGAATAGTTGGAAATCTTTCCCTCAGGGCACCGTTAGTAGAAAATACTATAGTAGAAGACACTTAATTTTAGCTATTCTTTCAAGTATCTTTAGTGTCACTAAATCTGCTTGCAGTGATGGGGTTTTCTGCATTGATGGTATATCAGCACTTTTCAGCCTTAAAACCCTATACAGGCATGTCCCAAAAGTCTTAGTGAAGTTTTAAGCTCTCATGGCTTAAAATTTCACTAAGATATCCTGTATTGATGTGAGCTGCTCCTTCATAGCAGTACCTAGAACATTGGAAAAATAAAATAAATACCTGGGGGTTTTGCCACAGAACCAAGTATTTTACCCAACAGTCATTTTTCTTTTCTTATAGAGATTATTTATCTTACATATGGAAAATGTGTTACATTAGAATTTCTTTGTATATGTGGTGCCATTCTTTCTTAACCTACCATTGATTCTTTGGGGGAATAAATTTATCAAAATTCAATTTAACATTTATTGAGAACTTATTGAATATAAGACAGCATGCTAAGTTGTGCAGACCCAAAGACACAATGGTGAGTCGGGGGACTTTGATCCAAAACTTAGCAGTGATGTTTATTAGCTATGTGTCTTCAGGCAATTTACCTAATTTCCTTGAGCCTCAGTTTCTCCAAGTGTAAAATGAGAAGTTTGGACTGGATGGCCTCTGAGGGGTTCCTTCAACTCTAATCCTTTGAAATAGCCCCTGCCCTCAAGAATAATATATTCTATTAAGGGGAGCACAGACAAGTATGGAAAAGGCCATTTTAGAGAAGAGAGAGTGCTAATAAAAGGCATCTGGGAAGGTTTCTGAGAGGAGGTGGTGAGCTGAGCCTTGAGCCTTGAAGGAAGAAGTGAACTGACAGGCAGAGTTCTGGTAAAGAACTTGTGTAAAGACTGTTTTGTACTTGTATTTATATAGTTTGCATATGTGTCTTGGTCAAAAGACTCCCAAATATTTTACACATTCTGTAGTTATTTTTAATGGAATTTATCTGTATCTTCCTACTAAGTGTTGGTAATATACAGAAATGCTGGTGATTCATGTGGATTTATTGTACATCCTGTAATTTTACTGAAGTTATTTTTAGTTAATTTTGTTCTTGATTCCTTAGACTTCATTCTCTAAATAGATCAGGGGTTCGTGACTGTTTTTCAGAAATGGATCCCATTTGACAGTGAAGTCTTTGGACTCCTCAAAATAATGTTTTTAAATGCACAAAATGAAATACATAGGATTACAAATTCCAATATAGATAGAAGACTTTTTTTTAAAGCAAGTCCATGGACTCTAGATTAAGAACCCCTAAGATACAGATCATCATATCATCCATGAAAAAGTGATAGTTTTGTTTCCTCTTTGCCTACATTTATTCTCTCAGTGTCTTTTACTTGTCTTACCTAGCTATAGCTAGGATTTCTTGCATTATATCAAATAGTAAGGGAGGGAAGGAACAGACATTTATTAAATGCCTTCTGTGTGCCAGGCACTGTACTAAGTGCTTTACAAATACTGTCTCATTTGATAACAGTAGTTGGTGATAATGGACATTCACATTTTTTTTAATTCTGTGAGGCAAAGTTGAGGAGGGTAGGTCATTTCTGACATGGGGGAAATCACCAATTTGAATGCACAGAAACAAACCATAGCCCTTATTCTAGCAATGGGGGTGGCAGGAAGGACCTTTCCATTTAAAGAAAAAAAGAATAGAAGATGGTGGAGTAGAAACAGGACCTCCACACAGCTCAGGATCTCACCACCTCCAATCCATGTAAAAGGGGACTCTGAACAAACTTTGGAGCTACAGAACCCACAAAATGAATGGGCCTGCGCAGGGCTCTGGGAACCGAGCCCAGCTCCACACCGAGGTTTTAGCCCCAGGGCGGGCTTGACCAGCCACTGGCTGGAGGGACTCCAGATCACCAGGAGCTGTGGTGGTCCAGAATTATCAACACATAGATGATAAGGACAAAGTGAGAGGTCAGTGCAGTATGGACTTTGGGACCCAGTAGTTGGGAGTGTGTTGGCTTTTGCCCCTGGGATGAGAATCCGCTGAGGGCTGTGGCACAGCCGCTGCCATGTGACAGCTTGAACTCCTAGCCTGCACAGTGTAGGGGGACCAAGTGACCAATCCGAGGGGTAATCACTCTTGGTTTAACCTGCTTGGATCTGGATTGAGGTCTAGAGTGGAGGTACTGGGGGTGTGTGACCAGCTTGCCAGAGCCTGTGGAGGCTTCAGAGAGGGCACCCAACTAATATCTCCAGCAGCTGAGAAAACCCCAGCGTTTGGTATGAAGCTCCCCTGTCTGGTAGCAGAGTCCTACTGTGGCAAAAACCCAAAAGTCAAGTAACTGAGTGGCAACATGACCAGGCAAAGGAAGCAAAGCAAACAGAAGAAGCCAACATTAGACTCCTATTTTGGGGACAAAAACGAGCAAAGCATGGAACAGGAGGAAGACAGTGAAGTCAGAACTCCTGCACCAAAAGCTTCAAAGGAAAATACGAGCTGGTTACTCTGCCATATAGGACCTTCAGAAGCTGATAAGAGAAGTGGAGGGAAAATTGGGAAGAGAAATGAGAACGATGCAAGAAAATTATGAAATGAAAGTCAACAGCCTGACTGAAGAAAATAATACCTTAAAAAACAGACTGACTCAAATGGCAAAGGAGGCTCAAAAAGCCAATGAGGAGAAGAATGCCTTAAAAAGTTGAATTTGCCAGATGGAAAAAGAATCTCAAAAGCTCAATGAGGAGAATCATTGCTTCAGAATTAGATTGGAGCAAATGGAAGCTAATGACTTTATGAGAAATCAAGACGCTGTTAAACAGATCCAAACAAATGAAAGAATAGAAGGCAGTGTGAAATATCTCATGGGAAAAACCACTGACCTGGAAAATAGATCCAGGAGAGATAACTTAAAAATTGTTGGACTACCTGAAAGCCATGACCAAAGTAAGAACCTAGAAAGCATCCTCCAGGAAGTTCTCAAAGAAAACTGCCCTGATGTTTTAGTACCAGAGGGCAAAACAGAGGTTGAAAGAATCCACCGATCACCTCCTAAAAAAGATCCCCAAAAGAAAACTCCTAGGAATATTATAGCCAGGTTCCAGAATTCCCAGATCAAGGAGAGAATATTACAAGCAGCCAGGAAGAAACCATTTGAATATTGTGGAAACACAATCAGGATAACCCAGAATCTGGCAGCTTCTACACTGAGGGATCAAAGGGCTTGGAATGTGATATTCCGGAGGTCAAGGGAGCTGGGATTAAAACCAAGAGTAACCTACCCAGCAAAACTGAGTATCCTGTTTCAGGGGAAAATGTGGTCATTCAGTGGAATAGAGGACTTTCAAGCATTCTTGCTGAAAAAACCAGAGTTGAATAGAAAATTTGACATTCAGATACAAGAAGCAAGAGAAGCTTCAGAAGGTAAACAGGGAAAAGAAATCATAAGGAACTTATCAAAGTTGAACTATTAACATTCCTACATGGAAAAACAATAATTGCATTTTATGAAACTTTTCTCAGTAGTTGAAAGGATTAGAAATATATATATGTCTATATATGAGGGTATATGGGCATATGAATACATATGTGAATGTGTATATATGTTTACAGGTATACATAGATAGAGGGCCAGGACCAATTTAACAGGAAGGGATGATACTTAAAAGGTAAAATTAAGAGGTGAGAGGAATATAATGAGAGGAGATGGGGAGAGACAGATTGGGGCAGACTATCTCATACAGAAGAGGCAAGGGAAAATGGTCACAATGGAGGGGAAGAATAGGAGGGCAAAAGGGAATGGGTCAACCTTATTCCCATTGAATCTGGCTTGAGGAGGGAATGAAATACACACTAAATAGGGGATCTCACCCTCCAGGAGAATAGGGGGGGAAGGGGATGAGAGGGGGGATGATGGAAGGGAGGGCAGGCTGGGGGGGAGGGAAGTTGGAAGTACCCACTTTTGAAAAGGGACAGGATCAAAGTAAAGAATAGAACAAGTAGGAGGTGGGATAGGAGGGAGGGAAATATAGTCAGTCTTTTACAATATATCTACTATGTTATTGTTTTGCATTAGCCGCACATGTACAACCTATACTGAACTGCTTGTCTTCCCAGTAGGGGTGGGTGGCAGGGGGGGAAGGGAATGAATCTGAAATTGAAAGTTTTAAAATCAAATATTCAAATATATATATATATATGTGTGTGTGTGTGTGTATGTATATACAATTATTAATACCATCTTACATGTAATTAAGAAATAAGATATACAGGCACTGAGGCATAGAGATCCACTGGAAAAGTCGAAACGGGTATGGGAGAAAATATGGGAGAGAGCAGATTGGAGGTGGGGATATCCTGTGGGACTGCTGTTTTGGGGGGATGGGTGGGGGAAAAACAGGGAGAAAATTTGTAACTCAAAATCTGGTGGAAACGAATGATGTAAATCAGAAGTTAAAGCATTTTTTAAAAATAGGGAAAGTAAAAAAAAAAGAAAGAGTTAAAAACTTGACAATCAATATTAGTGTGACCCATGCCTTAAGGAAATATTCTCCTTTTTAGATACTAGACTTTTACAGTCATTCTAATCTATATCTTACCACCAGACTCAGATAAAGCAAAGGAGAAAGTGAGGGTAGTGACTTTGCACAGCCCTCCCTCACTTAAATCCAATTCACTTGTATTTCACGACATCATCTCCCTTATGTCACAGTTGTCTTTGAGAATGAAGTGCAAACAACAAGCCTTTATAGAAAGATGCTCTGCAGTGGGAAGGGGTGTTTGGGGACTTCCTCCATGGCATATGATGGATTCAACCACTTGAGACTAGTTAGTGCCTTTGTCTATTATTCTATATTTACAAAAGTGACCATTTGACAATTTCCTCTCTGGGTTTCAATTTCCTCATTTATAAAATGACAGGGTTGAACTGGTTGATCTCCAGCTCTAAAAATTCCTTGTGTCTGAGAGCTTCATTTCCTGAGGGAAACTGTCTACCAAATGAGATAATGTATGTGAAAATGCTTTGAAAGGTCAAAGCATTGTATAAATCACAATAGTATTGGGTACACTTTCCAGACTTGAAGAGCCCAGTACACTTTGGGAAGTTAGCTATGCTTCTCTCTAATAACCCACATACTCCCATGGCTCGAGTGACATTTCCATAAAGATGACTCCTAATCTCTCTGTCTAGCCTCAGTCCCTCTCCTGAACTCAGGTCTTATACTTTCAAACTTTTTTTATGGTACATTCATTTCAGGTATGAGATGTGATTTAGGACAGTTGCAGTGGGAAGTCAAGATTGGGAGGAGCTCATAAGGAATGGGGATGTTGTGGAAAGGGGACTCACTATCCAGTTAACTTCTTAAGAACTGTTTGCTGTTTAGTTGTGTTTAACTCTTCATGACCCCATTTGGGATTTTCTTGTCAAAGGTACTGGAATCGTTTGGTATTTCCTTCTTCTGCTCAGATGAGGAAACTGAGACAAACAAGGTTAAGTGATTTGCGAGTCACCACTTCATAAAAAAAAAAGACAATAAAGGAGCTGGGATTAAAACCAAGAATCATCTACCCAGCAAAACTGAGTATCATGTTTCAAGGGAAAATATGATCATTCAGTGGAATAGAGGACTTTCAAGCATTCTTGATGAAAAAAAAAACCAGTTGAATAGAAAATTTGACATTCAGATACAAGAAGCAAGAGAAGCATGAGAAGGTAAACAGGGAAAAGATATCATGAGGAACTTATCAAAGTTGAACTATTAACATTCCTACATGGAAAAATGATCATTGTAACTTATGAAACTTTTCTCAGTATGTAAATAGTTGAAGGGAATAGAAATACACACACACACACACACACGCACACACACATATATATTTGTCTATACAGGAGGGTATATGGGCATATGAATATATATGTGAATGTGTGTATATATGTTTACAGGTATACATAGAGGGCACAGGACCAATTTAATAGGAAGGGATGATACTTAAAAGGTAAAATTAAGAGGTGAGAGAGGAATATAATGAGAGGAGATGGGGAGAGACAGAATGGGGTAAACTGTCTCATAGAAGAGGCAAGGGAAAATGGTTACAATGGAGGAAAAGAATAGGAAGGCAAAAGGAATTGGGTCAACCTTATTCTCATTGAATTTGGCTTGGGGAGGGAATGATATACACACTAAATAGGGTATCTCACCCTATAGTAGAGTAGGGGGAAGGAAATGAGAAGGGGTATGATGGAAGGGAGGGCAGGCTCTGGGGTGGGGGGGTCATCTGGAAGCACCCACTTTTTTTTTTTGCCTTTTGGAGGGCATTTGGGGTTAAGTAACTTGCCCAAGGTTACACGGCTAGTTTTTGTGTGTGTGTGTGTTAAGTGTCTAAGACCAGAACCTAACTCAGGTTCTACTGACTCCAGGGCCGGCGCCTTACTCACTGCATCACCTAGCTGCCCCTGAAGCACCCACTTTTGAAAGGGGATGGGATCAAAGTAGAAAATAGAACAAGTGGGAGGTGGGATAGGAGGGAGAGAAATATAGTCAGTCTTTTACAATATATCTATGGTAATGTTTTGCATTAGCTACACATGTACAACCTATTCTAAATTGCTTATCTTCCCAGTAAGGGTGGGTGACAAGGGAGGAAGGGAATGAATCTGGAATTCAAAGTTTTAAAATCAAATGTTTAAAATATATATAATTATTATTATTATTAATACTAGTTTACATATAATTGGGAAATAAGATATACAGGCACTGGGGCATAGAGATCCACCATGCCCTACTGGAAAAGTCGAAGGGGGTATGGGAGAAGATATGGGAGAGAGCAGATTGGAGGAGGGGATATCCTGTTGGGACTGCTATTTTGTGGTGGTAGGGGAAAAACAGGGAAAAATTTGTTACTCAAAATCTGGTGGAAATGAATGATGTATATCAGAAGTTAATAAAGCATTTGGAAAATGAAAAAAAAAAAAAGAATAAACACCTTTCCTAGCTTCAAGGTATCAGGTTTGAAATCCTGACCTTGTGATCTGGAACTGATTGGATGTCTAAGCATTGGAACTTGGAGTGAATGGACATCCTTCTTAGCACACAAATTTCTGCTTGTATTGGTGCTGCTGACAAGGAGCCTTTGAAGACATCTACTTTGGGTAGATATTGATATTGTCTCCCTAAGGCTTTGATAAGTAATCACTTTTTTTTTCAGGCATGTTGAAGCACCTGTATCTTAATCATAGGTGGAAGTTAGGGGTGGAGGTAAAGGAAAATGATTGTCAAAGAGTGAAATGTGTTGTGAATTACACCTAGATTTGACTTAGTGATAACCTATGGAAGCTGAATCCTCAACAAGGTTTGAAGGGAGCTCGTGTGCAAATGATAGGGCATGGAGTTGTTTGCAGGGTTATTGAATCTGAGAGGTTGGTCCCTCAAAGAGCATATTTCAAAAAGAACAAAGGTTCTTTTCTTGTTTCTTGTTGTTGTGAAAGCCAAGGGCCTAGAGTGTTCAGCACTCCAGGTGCCATGTCTCCTGCCTTTTACTGGTCAGCACAAAGGGAATGAAAATAGACACTGACTTTTAAATAAGGGAAGTTGCATATGAGGCACTACATGATTTGTTTCTCTGGAAGCCGTGCCAAGACAATGTGTTTTTTATATGAAATTCACAGTCCGAGATTACATATTGAGAGTTTGGGAGGGACCTCAGAGGTCATCTAGCTTAACCCTTTCATTTGAAGGGTTAAGAAGATAAAGAAACTGAGTTCTATAGAGGTAATGTGACTTACTCAAGATCCCACAGGTCGGTAGGTAGCAGAGCTGAGATTTGACTTCATATTCAGAACACTTTCCCCTGTGACTACACTGCTTTTCTTTCAGGCTCATCATGGATTAAATTCACAATTGGTTTTCTGATTTCCCTTTTTATATATTTTTTTCCACAGGTTCACATCAGTACCACTGGGCTAATTGTGACCCCACCTCCAAGCAGCCCAGTCACAACGGGACCTTCGTTCACTTTCCCATCAGATGTTCCCTACCAAGCTGCCCTTGGAGTAAGTACCATATGTTTCTCCCATACTTGATGATTTTGTCCTTAGCTGTTTATTGAAGCCATCTGTTGGCATTAATTTAGTTCTCTCAACCTCTAATCAGCCCAAGTTTATTATTGATACTTGTTCCTTTGGGTGGAAGCCTCACCAGCCATATCTTTCATCTACAATGCTAGTCATCTAGAGTGTTATTTCTGCCAGTTTTGCAGATAAACTAGAAAAGGCCCTCCTGAAGTGTGCCAATTTTTCACTTGTCCTTTTAGTAATAAGTAAGCTTATATTTAACAATATATGTGCTATATATATTGTTTTATATATATACATATATAGTTTTATATATATACATATATAGTTATATATATAACACTCTAGGCCCTTGGCTTTCACAATAACAAGAAAAGTGTATATATATACACACTATAATAGTAATAAGCATACCTTATAGTACAGCCAGAATGGACTCTTCCTTAGATACATCACGTGCTATGCAGGTTCCATGCTGACTATCCTTCTGCCCAGCTGCATTCCAACATGACCTTCAAGGCCCAACTTAAATGCTTTCTCATTCAAGAAGCCTCTCTTGATTTCCCCAGATGAAATGAATCTCTTTCTTCTCTAAACTAACTTTATCCATCCATTGATTCATCAAGTGTATTTTTAAGCCTCTGTTATAGGCAGACACTGGGAGAGAAACCGAATTTAGACAATCTACCCTCACGGAGCTTTACAGTCCGATGGTCTCAGGAAAAATACAAATACATTCACATTCAGTTATTCGTTATAATTAGGCAAGTATGTGTGTAATCTTTCCTACTACACAATAACAGAGTTGAGAGTAGTGGTTGGTAAGTTAAGCAGCTACCTGTGGTACAGCTAGGGGTATAGGTATAGGTATAGGTATAGGGGATAGAAAATGGACCTCAGAGAGCTAAGGATCATCTCCATACCATAATGATGATGATGAATATAACAATTCTATTAATAATTTAGAATTATAATATATCGATATAAATATTAATTACTATTATATGTTAATATAAATAACAGTAACAATAATAATAATAATAAGACAAGGAATAGACCTCTGACTTCATTGATAAAGGGAACCCCTAGGTGAGGGCACTCCAACTACTAGTGCAGATCATCACCTTCCCTACAATTCATAATAATAGCCAGCATTTACATAGCACTTACTGTGTACCAGGCACTATGCTGTGCACTTTACGATGATTATTTCCTTTGATCTTTACAAAAATTTTGCGCAGTAGGTGTTATTATCCCCATTTTTCAGATGAGGACACTGAGGAAGACAAAGGCTAGTCAGTGTCTGAAGCCAGACACTGAAGAGACCTTGCCACCTAGTGGCAGCTTTAGCTTAGAGAATGATGTTAGAGAAGGAAATTGATTTGCTCAGGATCACACAAGGAGTGTACCTACACACATGTGGGGCTTGAGCCCAGGTCTTTCTGGCTCCAAAGCCAGTGCCTCTTGGCACTGTACAAAGCTGCCCCTCACTTTAATGCCAAAGAATTCCATGTTCTCTTTAGTGCAGTCTAATGCAACAAGCCTTAATTTAGCACCTACTAGGGTACCTAGTATTGTACCGGTAATGCAAAGGTGAAAATAAAAACAATTTATCCCCTCAAAGAGCTTATAGTCTGCTTGTTGTTATTCATTTATTTCAGTTGTGTCTGACTCTTCCTGACACCATTTGGGGTTTTCTTGGCAAAGATTCTTGAGTGATTTGCCATTCCCTTCTCCGGCTCATTTTATAGATGAGGCAGACAAGGTTAAGTGACTTGCCCAGGGTCACTTGAACTCAGGAAGATGAGTCTTCCTGACTTTAGGCCCTGCTCTCTATCCACTGTGCCACCTAGCTACCACATATTTTACTTACACAGCTAGGAAAAGCAAAATACATGGAATATAATTGTAGAATATTGGAGAAGGGGGTCAACGACTGGAGGGATCAGGAACAAACTTATATAGGAAATGGCATTTGAATCGAACCTTGAATGAAGCAAGGGATTCCAAGGAGCAGGAGGAGAACATTTCAGGTGTGGATGTAACCTGTGCAAAGGCCAAGGACACAGCAGGCAAATCTGGAGCATGTTGATATTTATTTCGTCATATTTTGTCATTTTGTCATGTTCTTGTTGTTCAGTCTTGTCTGACTCTTCATGACCCTATAGGCCGTGCTGTCTGTGGGGCTTTCTTGGCAAAGATACTGAAGTGGTTGGCCATTTCCTTCTGCAGTGGATGAAGGCAAACAAAGGTGAAGTGACTTGCGCAGGGTCACACAGCTAGTGAGTGTCTGAGGCTGGATTTGAACCTAAGTTTTCCTGGCTCTAGGCCCAGTGCTCTATCCACTGAGTCCACCTAGCTGCTATGACAAGTCATAATCACACATTAAAATGAAATCAGAGTATAGCAGTGTGAAAACAACTCACTCTCCAATTCTTGTATAGGGGACACAAATGCCTTGGCCACCTGTGAACAATGTAGTGGAGAGATACTGAATCTTATTCTTCTCTGCAGTACTTTACAGGAATAGCACAGTGCCTCATAATAGCCAGTCAAGAAATATTTATCGAGTCAATGAATGACTAAATTACTTTGTTGGAGGCAGCCAGGATGGGCAAGTTACTCAATACACACTACATCAGGATTAGTTGAAGGAACTGGAGATGTTTACCTGGAGAAAGAAAGACTTAGAAAGAAGGAACTATCTTCAAGTATTTGTAGGAATATCATATTGAAAAGGGATTGGGCATGTTTTGCCAGACATGACGGAAATGACTGAACGAGAACAACAAAACGTACAATATGAACTCTTTGAGGGAATATTTTGGGACCCCAAAAGGCTGAATTAGGAGTCATGTTTGAAAGTGACAGAGAGGCAGATTTAGGTTTCATATGATAAACTTCCTACCAAGCAGAGCTATCCAAGAGAATAATGTGTTTAGTGCTGGGTATCATGGCTTAAGTAATTAATTAATAAGTAATAATTAATAAGCTGGAGAGTGACCATGAAAGGCCAAGCAAGATGGTGAGAAGTCTTGAGTCTGTGTCATCTGGGCTGAGCATATATAGCCTCAAAAAGGATCTGAAGGATTGTCAGTGGAGAAGATATTAGACTTGTTCTCTTTGACTCCAGTGGGCAAAGCCTTTGAAGGCTGCAAAGAGGACAAGTTAGGCTTGATATTAAATTAAGGAAATCTTCCCAAAGTGGAATAGGCTGCCTCAAGAGGTGGTAGAATCCCCACACCTTGTAGGTCATTCGAAGAGGCTGAATGGCCATTTGTAGGATGTGTGAATGGGCTGCTTTGGGAATTGGTAGATTTCTCCTCATTGAGTCGTTCAAGTGAAGATTGAATGACTCCTCTTTGGGGATGGTATACTGAGGATTCTTTGTCAGGTACAGAGTAAATTAGACAGCCTGTTAAGTTCTTTCCAGTTCTGAGATTTTGTGATTCTGTAATGCACAGGAGGAGATCAGTGCCATGAAACAATAATGTGTTTTCATTATATTTCCTTGTTGTCTTTAACCTGATTTCCTGTAGGCCTCACCTTTATTTCTTTTGACCTACCAATCTCCTACTTCTTTCCTTTTTTAGATTGTTTTGTTTCCTTTTGTTTTTATGCCACCCTCATTTTCCATTAGCCTCTCCCTCCCTTTTCTCTTCTATGTAACAGTGAAAAATATTTAAACAAAACCAATACAAGAACTGTATTTGGCAGTGCTTGGCATGTATAGATGGATGGACCATAGAGGCTGGGATTGCCATTATTGAAGGAGACATTCACACTGAATAGATCACTGATCAATCTGATTGCTTGAGTGTGGAGGAAATAGAAAAAAAGGGAAGAGATTAAGGAGATGTGCAGAGGGGGCACAAAAGAGGAAGAGAACAAGAAAAAAATAAGTAGTGTAAAACAAGCAAGCACAATTTTAGAAAACAAAAAAATAATTGGTAGCATCTTAATTTCTTGAAATAAAAGGAAGCTGTTGTCAGGGTCTCAGAAAGCTGGAGAGAATCATTTGTTCATTTCATCCAAGGCAAGGGGTGAAAGCTTTAACAGCTGGCCCTGAGATAATCATCATATTTGTTTTTAACTCTCAGAGGGATAAATTAGGCATTCTTCTATTTTAAAAAATGGAAGTTTAGATTAGATGTGGAAATGAAACTTCAGGAAATTCTCTGACATATTATAGCTACAATTGTTTATAAGACAGCTACTTGGTAAAGGAAATGCGGTTGTGTTTTGCATTCCTTTGGGAAAACATGAAGTACAACTGACATGAAGTGAACATAATTCCCATGAAAATGGAATCGCAAAGGACATTTTGTCCAGAGACAAGTTCCATGAAAACCCTCCTCTCTGATTTCCTAGGGTAGAGGAGGGGAGAACAGAAAAACTCTTCTCCCTTCCTACTTTCCTTGTCAACATCCAGCTGGTTGGTGCATCTGTTGCTAGTGGCCCACCACACATCAAAAATGCTAATTTTATTTCCTAAAGGGAGGGGGGAAAAGACTGTAACTTTCTGATCCTGGAATAATTAATTAACAGAAAAAGCACAAAGGTAGCTGAGCTTCAATTCCCAGAGGCCAAAAATCTAAAAATGGAATGTATGTCAAGTCACTTGTAACCACAAATTCACCCTAAGACAGAAAGTAAAGTGAAAGTGAAGGTAAAGTTCCCAGCACAAGACAGATCCAGAAATCAGTTTAGAACACATCATTTCCTTTTAGGATTAGCTATTCAAGTCTGCATGCTGGCCGGATAAAAGGAGGGTTTATGAGTTAGTGTGAAAACTGTGCCAATCGCAATCAATGAAACACCAAATTCAGTTTGGCTGGGATAGTAGGCATGTGTGCCTGACATTATCTTGGTGGAACAAATGACTGGAAGGCAAAGTTTTTGAAAACTTTGCATAAATATTTTTGGATTGCAGTGGAATGATCCAAGTTTCATTTACCCTGGATATCACTTTTTTTTCTTTTTGCTTTTTGGAGGAGGGAAGGTAGGGCAATTGGGGTTGTGACTTGCCCAAGGTCACACAGCTAGTTTTTTATGTTAAGTGTCTGAGGGCAGATTTTGAACTCAGGTCTTCCTAACTCCAGGGCCGGTGCTCCATTCACTGCACCATCTAGCCACCCCTGGATATCACATATTAATGCTATCAGGTGGTATGTTTAGAATGGGAAAGGTCTCTCAAGACATATAGTTTGATAGCTCCTGATCCCTCCAGTTTAATAGTTAGGGTTTGCAAAGTGCTTTACAGAAATTTCATTTTGTTCTCATAATAACCCTGAGTAAGTGTAGGTTAGGTTACTTGCCCAGGGACACATAGCTAGTAAGTGTCTGAGGCTGAATTTAAACTCATGTCTTCCTGACTCCAGGCCTGGTGCCCTAGCCACCACACCATCTTGATCCTTTTAAGATATTTTGCTTTTCTTCACTTGAAGTCCCCAAAGACCACTATTTTCCATTAGTGGAAGATGTAAAGGGGATTGTTATTCCACTAGGATTGAGTTTAGCATCTGTGATGCTCTGTCAAGTGAAAGTTGTGGTAGCTGGTTCCCTTAAGGAAAGACACATATCTCGTCATACAGCTTTTTCAGCACCAGATTCCAGGATCAGAATATGAACTGAAATTTATTTCTAGTGTCTTTCAGAATTTGAGCTTGTTGTATATGTTTTACACAGGAGGTGGTTGTAAGAGTTCCTTTAAAGTGGATACCAGGAAAGTTTGCCAAAATTGCTTGTTAATAGATTTTGCTAGATCAGTAAAGCAGTAGGTTGGACCAGAAATCTCCATGGTAGGTAATTTCTTAAGCTTCTCTCCATTTAGTAGGACTTAGTCTGTTTATTAGAGAAATGACATTTTCAAAAGGATTTTGTTTAGTTTTTTTTGGTTTATTTTTTAGCACATGTGCCTTTATTTGAATACTTAGTCAAAGAATGGCAGCTAGGTGGTGCAATGGATAGAATACTGGGCCTGGAATCAGGAAAACCTAAGTTCAAATTTGAACCTTACTAGCACTTACTAGTATGTGACCCTAGGCAAGTCATTTAACCCTGTTTGCCTGAGTTGGAGAAGGAAATGGCAAACCACTGCAGTATCTTTGTCAAGAAAACCCTAAATAGAGTCATGAAGAGTTGGACACAACTGAAAAACAATAGCTAAAGAAATATTCACCAAGTTCATCAAGGCCACCCTAGTAGTGATGGGCATCTGTGCACTTAGAATGGTCCTCAGAAAGCAGACTCAGTCTTTCCTCATGGTAAGTGGAAACAGGCTGCAACAAACATAATTATGGAATTATGAAAAAGATCTAGAATAAAAGGATATCATTATGAACACAAAAGAAGATGTTCTGTCCATGCAATATGAGTGAAGGATAAGCTGATGGAAAACTCATATGTTCCAGTGGTATCCTCATGATGTACAGCATATTGGGTAGACCTCCCTCTGGCAAAGTTTTGGAAAAACTTAGACTAGAATTGCCCAAGATGGTAATTCGTGAATGACCGATGATCTGTTCCCTTGAAGGGAATTCCAGTATGGAAGAAATCCCAACTCCACTGGTGCATTTGGGTATACAATATTATGTTAAAGGGGTTCAACAAAATTTGACAATTTTAAAAGTGTTTTATTAGAGGTCTTTGGAATTTTTATTTATTTATTTTTTTAAGCAATTGGGGTAAAGTAACTTGCTCAAGGTTACACGGCCAGTTATTACTGGGTGTGGTGCTAAGTATCTGAGCCTGGATTTGATTCCAGGTCGTCCCGACTCTGGGGCTGGTGCTCTTACTCACTGTGCTACCTGGCCTCCCTGGTCTTTTGAAATTTTAGAAAGTTTTTCTTATTGTTGGTAAAGTTTACTCGGGCTGGTGAAATCCCAGCTCCATTGGTGCATTTGGGTATACAATGTTATGTTAATTTTCCTTAATGAAATTTGACATCTTTCACAATGCCATATTAGTGGTCTTGGAAGTTTTCAAATATTTTTTTTTTTTTTGCTTTTTGGAGGGGGGAAGTTGGGGTTAAGTGACTTGCCCAAGGTCACACAGCTAGTAAGAGTTAATTAAGTGTCTGAGCCCAGATTTGAACTCAGGTCCTCCTGACTTCAGGGCCTGTTCTGTATTCACTATGCCACCTAGCCTCCCCAGAGATGTTTTTATTGTTGGTAAAGGGTGCTTGGGTTAGTGGGAGCTATAAAATGAGAGATCTCTGGATGTGAAGAGCTCAGATCTTTATGGTAGCGTATTATCTGAAGATCAGTATTACCACATCACTTTGTGAACTTCTAATTCACCAGATGAGTTTAGCCAAGAGTCATTTACAAAAGAAATAGTCTATTATCTTCCTGGGCACCATCATTTTATAGTATCTACTAACCCAGAATTCATTTCACATACCTATATCTGTCTAGCTTAAGCCCAGGCCTTTTCTTTACTCCTCCCCCACCCAAGCTTTAATCATTATTTAATTCTTCCTTCTATTCAGCAAAAAAAAAAAAATAAAAAATTTGCCTTTCTTTATATTCTACTTACTAGTCCTAATTCTGCCCTCTAGAATCTCAGAAAATGATTCTTATTATTCTTTCATATAACATCCCTGGACCATTATGTCTGTTTCCATACCTTTGCCCATATCCCCAAATTATCATTTGTGCATCTCAGAAAAGTCCAATGTTATTAATAATTTATAAAAATTCAAAAACAGAAGAGCATTGCTGTATTTACACTCTTGGGGACCAATTTTCCACCTATCAGAACAACTCAAGCAACATCCTTACGCTCCCTCTATCCCATCACTGTTCACGTAGGTACTATTCTGTACAGCTAGCATTTGTTTTACATATATGCATTGGATATAAATGATTCAGTGTGTTTCTTCCATATTCTTGAATCTCTTGGAGAGATTCTGAGAAATTCAGAGATGGAAGGGTCCTGAGAGGTTCATCTACCTCCCACCTACATTATTGATTTGTGAATTTGTGAGTTTTGTTCATGCAACACAATGATTTTCACTTCAACACTAAAGTAGAACTCTGCCTTTGTTTTGACGTAGATTTCACTAGTTTAGACCCAGCCCTTAGATGACTTGTCATTATTTGGGTACATGGAATGTTCTGTCTTTGTCTTTAAGTTAACAACCTACTTTGAGATTTCCCCTTTGGAAATTTTTCAGTTTTAATGGAAGTAAGATCATAGGAAAATAATAGATTTTAAACTATAAGGGACCTGAAAGGCCACACCTTATTTTACAGATGAAAAAACTGAAGCCAAGAGACATTAAAGGACTTAACCCAAGATTATGTGGGTAGCAAATGACTCCAAATCTATCACTCTTTCCTAAATAGCTATTTTATCGTTTTCTTATTGATCTTAATCTCTGTTCAGTCTGGACTTGTTTATCTCCCTCTCCTTAGACTATTGGTATTTCTCTGAGATCTGTGTAGGAAAATGTTTTACTGGGGGTTATCTCCCTCCCTCCACTTTCTGTTTTGTCTCTGTTAAGAGTCAGATGGAATGAGAGTGACCCTAGGTGGCTTACAGGTTTGGGGAAGTACTAAAAGCTTCAAGAGAACCAGATTCCAAAGCAGTGACTCACGTTCAGTCTGCCACTGAGTGTAGTAAGAGTGTGAGAAACCTTTTTCAGGAAAGGAGTGAAATTCTGTGAACAGCCCTGGTGCTTTCCTGCCCGGTGTTAACACTGCTCCACTCATGATCTGTTTTGTTCATTTTGTGCTTCATAACGACTGGCATAAAGCTGCTGGGGGCTTGGGAGGGTTGGGGGGGTTGGGGGGGGGGGGGGGATGGGGGGGGGTGGAGACTAAAACTACAAGTCACTTTGGCTTGAAATTAAAAATAATGTGTGAAACAGTTGCAGCATGACTAGAAATCTGAACTCTTTTCTACCCAGCCTTAGGAATGGTGTGTGTGCATTGACAGGCCTGTGAAGTCGCTGCTTGATAAAATTTAAATTTTGATTCTAAGAACTGGAAATGAAATGGCTGTTTGTGAACTGCAGTTAGAAATTAATGGTTTATTTTTACAATCATGCTGATGTATAGGAACCAATTTATGCTTTCTTTAGGCCCTTCTTTATTTTCTTTTGCTTCTTTGAATTATTTCTTACCCTGCTAGAGGTTCAAAGATGGTTTGGGGCTGACTGCTTTTGTGAGCCTGCTTTCCCAGGAGTGTCACTATACAGACCCTCAAGAATGATTTGGGGTTTTATAGATCAGAAGGTAACAATTGCTCCATTGATTTTCAAAAGGAATGGAATCCTGCAGGCTGGGCCCCCATTAGGCCGTGCCCATAAAGGAACCAGCAGCGTTTCACTGGTGTACTTGTTAAAGATTACCAACCTTGATAGTGCTGATTTTCAAAAGCTGGCAAAGTTAAAAATAATCAGAAGTGGCAACAATAGCCCAGTGGCTGTGACATGCTATTATTTATGCTCATTGTTAGAGTAGGCATCAAAGGGAATTTTTCAGGTTGTAGAAACAATCACGGATTGTTTCTACAACCTATCAAGCTGTGGGATATTAGAGCTGCCCCTTTAGAAAGTGGTTAGATTCTGCTCCAGGGGCTTACTTGAAAATGCTATTTACCTTCAAAATGTCTATAGCCCTTTCATTTTTCCCCCTTTCCCTGCTGAAGTGAGATTACTTACCTGTTTGCTAAAAAGGCATCTGGGGCTTAAAGGAGAATAAAAAAGAGATCAGCAAAAACGTGGGATTGTACAGTAAGTCCTTCCCAGGAAGAAGTCTCACAGTTCAGCACTATGAGGGGGAGCTCCATTAAAATGTTTCCCCCCGATTTGCTGTTCCTTTTTTTCCCACTCATTCACCCATCCTCAATAATTTGATTTCTCTGCATTTCTTCCCCAATACTAGAATATGAATCCTCCTCTACCCCCACCCCCTCTTCTGGCTTCCACTGTCATCACCCAAACATCTTCAGCTGCTGCAGCATCTGGAGTCGGACAGAGACCTGCAGGATCTGCTGACCAAATTGCTCATTTAAGGCCCCAGACTCGACCCAGTGTGTAAGTAACCATAGCCTGCCAACCATGAAATATTTGTTTAAAATTAGGCCCAGAGCGTGTGGGAGTTGGTTAGGGGTGGAAGGTGGACTTAACCATGGATTGGGGACAGGTGGGCATCCAGTCCATTGGGTGGTTTGAGATTCTGGCTGTCCAAGATCTCTGACAGTTTTCATGTAATCATGCATTGGGAAACAGCAGTGATCAAGAATGTCTGATACTTACCTCTCTGGAGGCCCTTTGTGTCAGCTACCACCACGGGTTAGGTTATCATAAAGGCCACAATCAGGACAGCCTTTTGTTGGGTTGGCTGCTCCTGCCTCCCCTACCCACACCTTCATTTTCATTCCCAACTGGATTGGGATGTTGATGGACTTGGAAATAGCCCATTCAGGTGTTCCATAACTAGGGGAATTACTTGGGGGGGCGTCTGCTGGAGGAAGGGCCTGAACATTAAGGAATAGTAGTTTGTGAAGACTGTTGTGACTAGAAAAATACCTTTAAAAAGTGACTGAAGATTGTTGTGATTAGATGCTGGGCTGCAGCTGGATTTTGTGGAGTCTTCAGATCAACAAGTTGAGTAACAGCATTTATAAAGCACTTACTATGTTTCTGGCATTATGTTGAGTGCTAGGGATACAAAGAAAGGTCAACAAATGCAATCCTTGCCTTTGTGGAGTCCACGGTCTAGTGGGAGAAGAATATGCAGACAGGTACTCACAAACAAGATAAATTGGAGGGAAGGTGCTAGCATTTAGGAGGACTGGGAAGGGCTTCTTGGAGTTTTGAGGTTTTGGCTAAGACTTGAATTAAGCTAGGAGGCAGAAATGAGGAAGGAGAGAGTTTTAAGCTTGGGGGCAGCTATTAAAGATACCTGGAGTCAGGAATGGAGAGGAGGCCAGTGCATATGGATCATAGAGTATATATATATGTATGGAGGGGAGTCAGGTGTAACAAGACTAAGAAAGGTAGGAAGGGGCCAGGTGATGAAGGGCTTTAAAAGACAAATAGTGGATTTTATATTTCGTCCTAGAGACAATAGAAAGTCATTGGGATTTAGTGTGACTGTTATGAAAGGCTAACTAATATTTTGCCTGCCTGCCGGTAGCAGTTTGTGACCAAGTCACTTAACTTGTGTTTGCCTCAGTTTCCTCATCTGTAAAATGGGGATAGTAATAGCAACCTGTCTCCCAGGATTGTTTTGAGGATCAAATGATACAAAAATGTAAAGTGCACACAGTGCCTGGCACATAGTAAGCACCATATAAGTGCTAGCTGTTATAATCATCATCATCATTATTTCAAAGGGTGTTAAATACCAAACTATAAAGTTTGTATTTTATTCTGAAGACATTAGGGAAGCACAGAAGACTTTTGAGTGGGGGAGTGACATGGGCAGACCTGTGGTCTAAGGAAGATTATTTTAGCAAAGGTGTGCAGGATGGACTGGAGAGTGACTAGGATTGGAAGTAGGGAGTATAATTTAGAAATGACTGCTAGGTGAGCAGGGATGGGAACCTGAAATAAGGTGGTGGCTGTTTGAATTTGAGAAGAGAAAAAGGGACGAGTGTAGGTGGTTTTAAGGAGTCTACAAATCTAGGTGACTTATTAGATGTGAGAGTGACAGAGAACAGAGTCAAGAATGGGAGTTTGAAAATCTGGGAAACTGGAAGGACAGTGCTACTTTCAAGAGAATAGGGAAGTGTAGAGGAAATAATAATAATAGCTGGTATTTATGTAGAGTTTGCTGTGTGCTTAGGTACTGTGCCAGGTGTTTTACAATTTGTTATCTCACTTGATCCCCTAAATAACCATGAGAGGTAGGTACTATTATTATCACCCTCATTTTTCAGATGGGGAAACTGAGGCAAACGGGTTAAATGATTTGTCCAAGGTCACACAGTAAGCATTTGAGACTGAATTTGAACTCAGGTCTTCCTGACTCCAGGCCCAGTGCTACTTAGCTGCCTCAAGGAAAGGCAAAGTTTGTCAGGGAGAAAAGATAATTTATTCCATTTTTAGATGTGTTGAGGATTAGGAGGAAAAAATATCCAGTAGTTGGTGCTATGGTACTATAGTTCAGGAGAGAGATTAGGGAAGACACACGTAGATAGTTACATATATGTGTACAGATACAATACATACACACAGATAGATACATATATGGATACAGGTAGCTACATACATATGCACGTATGTATGTATGCATGCATGCGTTTGTGGGAGTGCCCAAACATATGAATCATGGGGACTTATGAGATCTCCAAGAAGACTGTAGAGAGAAAAGTCAAGATAAGAGCTCAAGATATATATATATATATATATATATATTTTTTTTTTTTTAATAGGAAAAAAGGGGATTTGACACAAGATAAGAGAAATGGGTCAGGGATAATTGGGTGGGGGAGAGGGGAGAAAAATAATAAGTTTGGCATTACCAGTTCTCAAATTATTATACAATTGCTGTAATTACCGAAACAACATGATACTTGAAATAGCCCATGAGTCCCTCTTTACTCTGAATCTCCCTGTCCCCTTGGTTAACTCAGAGTCTAAGTAGATTTGTAAATCAGAATTCCCTCTAAACTATAGCTCATTAGTCCCTGCCATTATATTTAATTTTTTACCAGTCAGCCACAGAACACACTGAGTTGACAACAAAGGAATTTTAATTAAATAGCAATATAAATAAATAATAGGAGAAGCTAGCACAGTATTTGGAGCCAAGAAGACCTTTCCCCTCTCCCTCTCCACTTCTTTTTTACCTGCCTTATGCTCTACTGACTATGCTTCAATATTCTCAGTTCATCCATCACCTGTCCTACAATCAAAAACCCATTTAGATTTTTAGGCTTTATTCCCCCTGGGTTAGGTAAATCTTTTCGTGGTTCTACTTCCTTAAATAAAAAAGGAATTGAAAAAGACACTATGATAAGGAAAACTCGTTTAACCTCACACTATCACCCCCTCTGGTCTTTGTAAAATAGTAACTACTTTGCTGACTAGAGAATTCTCAGAGACACTGACTTGTGTCTTCCCAGCAACAGCACATCCCAGATTGATCTCTTTCTCTATCTCTGTATATTTAATAAAAAATAGAAAAGGTGATCAGTGTATTTCATAGATTAAGCAAGCCTGGAAAGGAAACACATACAGCAAACTAGGGAAACCCAAGATCACAGTACTGGGGAAAGAACTTTTTGTACTGTAAAAACTACAACATTCGGTGGGTATCAGTTTGGTAGAAAATAGGTAAATGTGAGCAAAGTATTCTTACAACATGGGACATTTTTTTAAATCAATATGCACTCCTTATCCATACCTCCTTCCTTTTTCAGATCCAATAACTTGACCAGCTTAACACAGGAAATAAATGCCACTAAAGTCTCTGTATGTTTGACCATTGAGTTGGCAGCCACCATATGCTGTTCCTCCGGATAGTAACTGACACCACATATCTCCATTTGGAGTTAAGAGTCTATTTCTAACAAGGGCCTTTTGGGCAGCTAGATTTGCCCAGGGGGATAGCTGCTCCCTGAGAGCAAGCTTGGCCTTCTTAGAGGCTGAATGAATTCTTTCACAACACTAGAGAACCCTTTGGTATGCCAGCCTCTCAAATAATGGGAAAATCTAGTTTGGTAATTCTTATCAGGAAGTTATTCAGCAGTCTTCATGGTTCCTGGACAAGCCATCAAAACTCTTTCACCTGACAGGATTTCCTGGCTCCATAAAGCTTATATCAAATAGCTACATTTGGTTAAAAACTCAGCATCTTTAGGAAAAATTCAGGACTGTTCTGGAGATTTTCATTTTAGGTTTAGTCATGATCCATCCACATTGTTTGTAATCTAATGTGGCACCTTGTGTTTTATTTTCATTATTATCCTTGTGTTTTTACTGAGTCCACCTTAAAATCATATATGACAAAGACAATGCAGTTTTGCATTTGCTGGCAAAGTTCAAAGGTAAAGGGGCACTTGGTAATTTTAGTTAAGCTGCAAATTCTGCTTAAATTGGTCAGAGACCATGGCTGGACTGAAGGGAATTTTAAAAAACATGTATAGCCTAGAGAATGTAAATTTCTCTAGAAATGTCTAGAATGTCACAAGAGCTTCTTGCTTTCAGAAGACAATGTAAGATACTGAAATTAAGTATTCAAAGAGGAAAAAATGTGCTAAATATTGTAGGAAGGTCCTTTATAGGCATTAAAAAACTACTATATTCTGATATTGGGGTAGGTTTGAGTCTTTGTAATTCTAGATGACCAACCCAAAATAGGGACCTTGCTCTTTCTCACTACAGTGGGTTTTCTGTCTGACTTGGGGGAACTGATTCTATGACACTTTGCTTGTCTTAAGGGCTACAGAATCACATGTATGTCTCCAAATACACCAACAGGACTCCCCAAGTTGTAGATATATTTTGCTGATTCTTGCATCTTCTTAAAAAAAAAGATTGGCATATATTTAAAGATTTGACAAATCACATATTTCAGATAAAACATGATATTATAAATGTTTGAATTAGGGGCATAGAAATTTCTTTATTGTCCTATGTTGTCCTATAATCACTGACTAAAAAGAATAAAATATTTCTAATTTTGTATTTCTTTAAAGACTCTGATAGCTTCTTTTTCCCCCACAGGTATGTTGCTATTTATCCATATACACCCCGGAAAGAGGATGAATTGGAGCTGAGAAAAGGGGAGATGTTTCTAGTGTTTGAACGATGCCAGGATGGCTGGTTCAAAGGGACTTCTATGCATACAAGCAAGATAGGAGTTTTTCCTGGAAACTACGTAGCACCAGTCACAAGGTGAGGTGTAAATTGATGGTTTCAAAAGTTCTAAACAACTTTTTTTTTCATTCACTGGATGTATCACATTCTTAGTTATACCATCCCTGCCTTCCTTATGTAGAACAGGGGTGGGACTTTTTGATGCGTTTTGGTACAGAGAACTTCCAAACGAGGAAACATTGTGCCGGTGGGCATTTTCTCTGCAACTTAAAGTCGAAGAGAGTTACCTCAGGCGCTGAGAGGTTGAGGGATTTCCCCAGGGAGTCACCTAGCCATATGTGGCCAAGAATCTATGATCCATTTTTCTGTTGACAATTTGTACAACACAAGTTCTTTCTGTTTTAATGTTTTTGTCCAGATTCCTTTCACATGGGTATCCGAAGATTATCTGTAGATACATAGATCTGGACTACTTTTCAGATTACAGCCCTTGGTTTACACATAAGCAAATTTAAATGTGTCCTTTTTCAGTTGTCATTTAAGTCCAGCCTCCAGAAATTTTATAAGTGAGGGTCATAAATGTCAAATTAAAGATGGTGAGTGGCAGAGTGAAGATTTGAATCCTTTTTCTCTTTGTTTCATTCTTTTTATTTATGTTCCCAGTGCTAAGTATAATGGTGTTGCAGCACATAGTGGATGTTTTATAAATGCATGTTGATTGAGTAACTCCAAATCAAGCACAGTTTCCTCTCTACCACACAATAGACCATAATTTGTTTAGCAATTCCCGAATCACTGGATATAGGTCTACAGTTTGTTGCTGTTCTGAATAATACAGCTAAAAGGTAATTCATTTCATTTAACTGGTATTTCAGTGTATACTCTAGGCCTACCTGACATAGAGTTAAATATTTTGGGAGGTACAAAAGAACTGTGTGACAGTGTCTATACCCTGCGTATATACTCTTAGGACCATAAAATCTGAGATGTAATGGAAGAGATCTCAATGGTCACAAGAAGACGGTGTTAAATAGTAGAGAACAAGAGTAATGAAAGGTTATAATCAAGGATCAGATGAGAAGCAGGAGCATTCTTCATTATTAGTCCTCAGAAATCATGGTTTAAGGGGCGGCTAGGTGGCGAAATGAATGGAGTGCCAGGCCTGGAGTCAGGAGGAGCTGAGTTTAAGTTTAAGTGGCCTCAGACACTTAACACACACACACACACACACACACACACACACACACACACCCCTAGCCGTGTGACCTGGGGCAAGTCACTTAACCCCAATTGCCCTCCAAAAAGCAAACCAAAAAAAAGATAATTGTGGTTGATCTTTTTCTCCAACAGAGTTCTTAATTAATATTTACTAAGCACCTACTATATGCTAAGGATAGAAAGATGAAAGTGAAAACATCCCTGCCCTCAAGAAGTTTTATTCTATCAGGAAATTCCATATACACATAAAGATTCCGGCCTGGATGGGTGGAGAAAAATTATGGAGGGCCAGGAAAGACAAGGCAGAGAAGTTTGGACTTATTATACCAGGAATTTGGGGATCACTGTAACTTTTTGAGTCATTGTAATTACCTAAGCTGGAAAGGATTTAGTGATTTAATCTTTCTTGGTTCAGAACATACTTCAAAATTATGCAGTGCTTCAGAGTCACCATTATTTTGAGTTCACTATTTTTCATCTTAGTAAAGGTGAATTGTTTTGTTATAATCATCATTCACTAAAGACATTCTGGTATGTCTCATGTTGGATGTAACCATGGGTTTCTGACCATGGGACTCTGGCAAGGTCTAGCAGGCTGAAAGGGAACTTTGTCTACAGGCCTGATCACTCAGTCAACCAGCTTTTATTAAGAACTTACTATATGCCAGGTACTGAGCTAAGGGTCTGGGAGTAGATACATAGACAAAAACATGGTACTTGCCTTCAAGGAGCTCACATTCTAAGGGCAGAGACAACATTTATACCTACATTCCTCCAAAATATGTACAGTATAAATGGAAGGGCATGTCAGAGAGACAGGACTAACAGTATGGGGAGGAGGGGAGAAGAAGGAGGCAAAGACCAGGAAAGGCCTCTTCCAGAAGGTGTGGTTTAAACTGAGTCTTGAAGGAAGCCAGAGAAGATAAAAGGCAGAGGTGATTGAGGTGATTGGGGAGAACATTGCAGGCAGGAAAGGACCTCCAGTACAAATACCTGGAGTTGGTAGATGTTTTCTTTGGAGAACAAAAGTAGGTAGGTCTGTATAGTCATAGAGAACATGGAGGGGAATATAGAATAACTGGAAAGGTAGACACCCTGTATGTCTATCATCCACAGATCAGATTTTTAAGCTGAGAGAGCCTCATAACCCAAAGGCTTACCAGGGAGATCATGTTTTTGGCAACAACAAACATATAGTAAGGCACTAGAGGGTTGCAATCAGCCTGAATTGAAGGAATAACAATAATAGTAGTTAGCATTTAGAGTAACTTAATAGATATTAATATAATAACATCACATATTAATTATAGTTAATTATAATTAACACTTTGATTAATATATAATGTCGACTTAATGTGTTAATATTCTATAATAATATAGATTATAAATGATAACATAATTTTATGTTACTAAGTTGATATATTAACATATATTAATGTAATGTATTAATATATAATCATAATATAATAATAAAACTATATAATGATATTAATACATAATCTATTTTAACTTAATTAACTTAATATTATATATAAATTGATAGTAGCTAGTGCTTTAAGGCATACAAAGATCTTTACACATGCTAGCTCCTTTGGTCCCCACAACAACTCTGGGAAATAGGTGCCTTTATTATCTTTAGTTTACGTGTGAGGAAACTAAAGCTGAGAGTCACACAGCTAGTAAATGTCTGAGGCAGTATTTGCATTGAGGTCTTCCTAAAACAAAGTCAAGCACTTTGTGCACTACAGAATACATTACTGATGAAATCAAAGAATTCTTCATGTATCAAATAGAAGTAATCATGTTACTATTAGAGTCAGTAAAAGTGATGGTGAGCCTTAGCACATAATATGGCTAGGTTGTGAGGGGTGTGGTGTGTTGGAGAGGGACCTAGACTTAGAGTTGGGAAGAGCCTAGTTTGAAATACAACACCTGTATATTACTATCTTTTTGTGACTGTGGGCACTTAGTTTCCTCATCTTCAAAATGGGGTCAATGATGGAAATAATGCCTACCTCCAACGGTTATTATAAGGTTTGAATGGGATAATGAATATTAGGTGTTTTGAAAATTCTAAGGCAATCTCTTAAATAGGCTATTCTTCTTCATCCCATTCTTCTTATTTTTTCCTGTGGCATTTGGATAGAAATAATCTTGGGATAGTTCACTGTCCTCTATCTTCTTTTTCCCCTTCTCCCTCCTAGTCCTTTGCCTGCCTTAAATCTTTCTCCTTTTTCTCCCCTTCCTCATTCTAGTCCTCCATGCTGTTGTTATTATTAACGATTACCTGGAAGATAATTATGTGTCCTAGGACTTTCACTACGTTGACATTCAATTTATTTTTTTTAATGTTCCTGTGAGTTTGGGAGATTCTCAGTTTGGAAACTTAATGTACCAATGAAGACATTTTCCATAAGAATTCTTAAAGTCTTAGCGAATTGCCTGGGACACTAAGAGGTCTTTTTTTTTTTATCTTGGAACATTATAGATTTATTTTTGCTATATGCATCTAATAATAACATCATTGGTTAATTTCTAAGATTGTTCTTCCCACTGTCAAGACAAACCTATTGGGGCGATCAGGTAGCAGAGCGAGCAAGAGCATCGGCTCCAGTGTCGGGACGACATGGGGATCAAATCTGGGCTCAGACACCCAGCACCACACCCAGAAACAACTGGCCATGCAATCCCAAGCAAGTTACCCAACCCCGATTGCTTTAAAAAAAGAAAAAAAGACAAACCTATTTTGGAATATCTTACAATCGTAGGCCACTTTTCTTCCTTCCTTCCTTCCTTCCTTCCTTTCTTCCTTCCTTCCTTCCTTCCTTCCTTTCTTTCTTTCTTTCTTTCTTTCTTTCTTTCTTTCTTTCTTTCTTTCTTTCTTTCTTTCTTTCTTTCTTTCTTTCTTCTT